>NC_056745.1:800674956-800799956 GCF_019279795.1 Protopterus annectens
TGTTTCCCCTGTTCCTAAAAACACATATTAACCAGAGGAGCAGAGGTTCAAAGCCCACATACTTCCCACTAGTTAGTGGCATACATCTTCACAGCATCTCACTGCTTTTTCAGAACTACACAACACATATGATGGCCAGGCAACAGTACATCTGACAAATATCTGGACATAACATAACACTAGGTAAATACACTGAGCAGCTAGGCATGTCACAAAGCACTGTGTAAACTACAGGCAGACTGCCACAACACTGACTCAAGTTTCCTATGGGAGTATACACATGTATTTGCAAATATAGCAGACACTTAAGGCATGTAACAGCACGGAGTAACAGACACCAGTGTGAAAGTGCATACCCACAACCAATCTCAACACAGTCACAGTCACATTATGGTAAGCCTAATTAAAAGTACAGTATATGGACTGCGTGAACAAAACCATCCTCATATTTGCCACTCACACACTAACCCTACATATACTGGCCCAATTCACAGTGTAGTCTGATGCCTGATTGTGGTATGGGAAATGTCTCATTCTGGCCCTATAAACATATATGCTGATAGGGTACTAGAAACTGGAGCAGCATGCGTCAGATAGAACAGGACCAAGAACACTGACATCAACCACAGTCTGTACACAGGCCAAGTAATATATTCACAATACACTCCTACACAATACTGACACTCTGTCAACAATCACCACAAGTGCACAGACCTCACTACTGTACAGACTATAACAGTATGTCCAGGTTCTGTCCTCAAACATAAGGCCTAATATACATAACATGTCTAGCAGTCTGATATATCACTGGCTTTTTATCAGGAATGATGTCAGTAAATAATGATATATTGTACATATGCACCTCTTACTGCATGACATATGGACAAAGGGTGACAGTCTCAGGGGACAGTGGCACAAACACAGGGCCAATATTGACATATTGCTGTGATAAACTGAGAAAATTCCTGATGTAACAGGGTTTGTTGTGACATATCTCTTCTGAGGGATATGAATTCTGTAACTTACATGGATGTCACCATGTACTGACTGCAATCGTCAGAATATGCTACTGCATTTAAAATGTGTGAGTAAAACACCACATCTAAGATTTCAAACTCTGGCCAGTCTGCAGATAGCCCTACAGGTGAGAGTTTCCTCAACCATATAACACTGTCATGCCAGACTTTAAATCATGTAGAATAGCCATATCCACACAAACCCTGTTAAACCAACATTATTTCAAATGAAGAACAGCAATACTTACATTCTGTCCCCATGTTTGGAATATCCCCCTCATGTTTGTTGGCGTGTCTCCACAGTGTATGTTGTAAGAGGTATTTCCAACTACCCTCTGTGATGCTGTTTGTCAGACACCCACATAAAGTCCTGCTCACAGAGAAGAAAAAGGGCCAACACCCACATTAAGTGCTTAGTTATAAGAATGTGTTTCCATGCAATTGGCTACAGGATTGATACCACAGCTGTTCCACATGCATTCAGCAAGTGGGGGACTCCAATTCATGCACAGACCATCAGCTGATCATGAGCATTACCTACAAATCTCAAGCTGCTGCTTATGCAAAACAGATGTACTTTTCCACATCCACCAGAGAAGGAGAGAGAGAGAGACAGAGAGAAAGTAAGAAAGGAAGGGAGTAAGAGCCATGCGTGTTTGTGTATGATCCGTGGGTGGAGAGTGGTATTTGGGAATTATAACAGTTGCCTATATTGTTTACTAATCCATACTGTCACATAGTAATTGCACATGACTGTACACATTTATGGCTGAGGATTGTTTACAACAACCTCTACAGTGTTTGAAAATTGTTGGCGTTGTAATGTGGACATTGGGACATGTAGGTCCTCAATATAATGATGCAGCAAAATCCACACTGTAGTGGATCCTGTCATTACACAATCACCCCAACACCCACAAACCCACACTTACTAGTCTGTGTTAAAGACCCCTACCTGACTAGGTATTGCTATTACAATGTTACACAATCATTGTATGCACCACAGGGCTTACATGTTGGAGAGCTGTCCAAAGGTATCTTTGAAGGTGAGTGACATCAGCAGCAGTGCTAAAGGAGGGGTAAGGGAAGTGTAGTAAGTGTGAATGTCCACATAATCAGGTGTCAACAAAGACACACACACACACACACACACACACACACACACACACACACACACACTCTTTCACAGAAACACACACATTATCACAGTTGGCAGGATCAAGATCAGAACTCCTACCTAACTAGTTTGCAACATTACAATATTATGCAGTTATCACAAGCGCCACAGAGCTCATATGGCTAAAACATGGCCAAAGGGTTATTTCAAGGTGAATGACATCAACAGGCATGCTAAAGTAGGGCAATGGGAGGTGTAGTGAGTGTGAATGGCTTTAAAATTATTCATCTCCACACACACACACACACACACACACACACACACACACACACACACACACACACACACACACTTGCCAGTACTGAGATGCATAGGTTCATTGCTTCACAGGTGTGTAGTAGGTGAATGGGCCTGAATGCTGTACAAGGCTGGACAAAGGGAATACCTTGGCATCAGGCCACATAACAATAGTCCGCTGTGTGGCTCAGAGGTGTAGTCCCTGGAGTGGTCTCCACAGGTGGGTATTGTATTCATCATCCACTCATCTGGGTTACTATTGTGGGTGGCCAGTGATGTGCACTGCTTCCCATGTATGTGATATATATTCCATAACATGGACAGTGTCTGGGTTGTGCACATGTCCCACATGCATGTTGCTTGATGTGCGGAAGTGTACTTGATGTCTCTAGAGCATGTGTGGACAGATTGTTATCTTCTGATGTAGCATTCCTGACCTCATATGGTGAGACCTGGCTATGTAACTGAGGTTGTGCTTGCACCTACATTGACAGCATGATACAGGTATTCAGTGGAGTTAGTGGTATCTCTCCATACAGGGCATGTGTATAAGGCATGGTATTCCCTTTGTGGGTTACATTTGCAGACTCTACAGTTGTTGCAGATGTCCAGCGGGGAACATAGCAAATGGGCCACTGTACACATTGATTGGCCTACTGTGGGGATGGAACAGGGTGCCATGTCCTTTTACGTCCTGGATAATACACAGTCAGGAGATGTAACACATCAAAGTAATTTCTGATGTCAGTGGCACTGTTGAGGTCAACAGGCATATAGTCCACTGCAATCACACTGCGGTTACTATCTGTGAGGCAATATGCAGGGAACTACCAATATAGTGGTTGTTGCCTAGCCAAGTGTGTTTGTGATGAGACGTGGTGGAGAGTGTTCTCTAAGTAATATAAATGTTGCCTATATTGTTCTCCAAACCATAATGTCACATATATGGCTATGGATTGTCTACACCAACCTCTCCGGTGTTTGACAACTGTTGTCCTTGTAAGGTGGACATTGTGACATATACTAGGTCCTCAACATAATAATTTAGCAAAACCCACCCCAGAATGGATCCTGTTATTACACCATCACAGCAACCTCCACACAGGATATTGATGACAGACACACACACACACACACACACACAAACACACACACACTTGCTAGTACTAGGATTCAAACCCCTACTTAGCTATGTATTGCTACTATAGTGTACCACATTTATCGCACACACTGCGGAGCTTATAGAATGGATGTTCTCCCAAGGTACTTCTAAGGTGAGAAACATCACCAGCCCTTGTAAATACTGGCATTGGGTGATGTAGTGGGTGAGAGATCCCAAAAATAATTTTACCCTGCACACACATTTACATTTACCAGGGGTGAGGTACTTGGGACCAACAGTTCAGAGTAATGGTGAGTGTGGAAGAGAGGTGAAGAAGCAAGTACAGGCAGGGTGGAATGGGTGGAGAAGAGTGTCAGGAGTGATTTGTGACAGACGGGTACCAGTAAGAGTGAAAGGGAAGGTCTACAAGAGGGTAGTGAGACCAGCTATGTTGTATGCATTGGAGATGGTGGCATTGACAAAAAGGCAGGAGTCAGAGCTGGAAGTAGCAGAGTTAAAGATGTTAAGATTTGCACTGGGTGTGACAAGGATGGACATGACTAGCAATCAGTATATTAGATTGTCAGCTCAGGTTGGACGGTTTGGAGAGAATGACAGAGAGGCGAGATTGCATTGGTTTGGACATATGCTGAGGAGGGATGATGGGTATATTGGGAAAAGGATGCTAAGGATGGAGCTGCCAGGTAAGAGGAAAAGAGGAAGGGCTAAGATAAGATTTATGGACGTGGTGAGAGAAGACATGCAGGTGGTTGGTGTGACTGAGCAATATGCAGAGGACAGGAAGAAAGAGAAACAGATGATCTGCTGTGGCGACCCCTAATGGGAACAGCCAAAAGAAAAGAGAGAGCAGTGAGGTTCAAACCTCTATCTAACAATCTTTATGGACCATTATGTTACGCACTAACAACATGCACCATTATGTTATGCACTTACCACATGCACCACTGACCGTACATGGCTCAGGGTTGGCAACAGGTGGATGATGTCTGCAGAACTGCTAAAGTCAGGCTCTGAGATGTGTACTGGGTGTAAATAGGGCCAAAACCTTTGAGGTACAGACATACCTATGTAGACATATGTACACACACAAACACTTGCCACAGATGAGATTCAAATCCATACCTATGCAGTTCTGCTACTACATTTTTCCACATTTATGGCACACACCATGGAGCTTACATGTTGAAGAGCTGTGCCAATGTATCTTTAAAGGTGACTAACATCAACAGCAGTGCTAAAGGAGGGGGTAAGGGGAGAGTCTTCTTCTTCTTCTTTTGGCTGCTCCTGTTAGGGGTCACCACAGCAGATCAACTGTTTCTATTTCTTCCTGTCCTCTGCATCTTGCTCTGTCACACCAACCGCCTGCATGTCCTCTCTCACCACATCCATAAACCTTATCTTAGGCCTTCCTCTTTTCCTGTTACCTGGCAGCTTCATCCTTAGCATCTTTTTCCCAATATACTCTGCATCCCTCCTCAGCACATGTCCAAACCAACATAATCTTGCCTCTCTGGCTTTGTCTCCGAAACTTCCAACCTGGACTGACCCTCTAATATACTTATTCCTAATCCTGTCCATCCTCGTCACACCCAGTGCAAATCTTAACATCTTCAACTCTGCCACGTCAAGCTCTGACTCCTGCCTTTTTTGTCAATGCCACTGTCTCCAACCCGTATAACATAGCTGGTCTCACTACCCTCTTGTAGACCTTCCCTTTCACTCCTACTGGTATTTGTCTGTCACAAATCACTCCTGACACTCTTCTCCACCCACTCCATCCTGCCTGTACTCCCTTCTTCACCTCTCTTCCACACTCACCATTACTCTGAACTGTTGATCCTAAGTACTTAAACTCATTCACTTTCACCACCTCTACTCCCTGCATCCTCACCATCCCTCTGTCCTCCCTCTCATTCACACACATATATTCTGTCTTAGTCCTGCTGACCTTCATTCCACTTTTCTCTGTAGAGCATATCTCCACCTCTCCAGGGTCTCCTCCACCTGTTCCCTACTCTCACTAGAGATCACAATGTCATCTGCAAACATCATAGTCTACAGGGAGTCCTGTCTGATCTCCTCTGTCAACCTGTCCATCATCATTGCAAATAAGAAAGGGCTCAGAGCTGATCCTTGATGTAATCCCACCTCCACCTTAAATGCATCTGTCACTCCCACCGCAGACCTCACCGCTGTCACACTACCCTTGTACGTATTCTGTACCACTCTTACATACTTCTCTGACACTCCCGACTTCCTCATACAATACCACAACTCCTCTCTAGGCACCCTATCATATGCTTTCTCTAAATCCACAAAGACACAATGCAACTCCTTCTGACCTTCTCTGTACTTCTCCATCAACACTCTCAGAGCAAACATCGCATCTGTAGTGCTCTTTCCTGGCATGAAACCATACTGCTGATCACTAATCATTACCTCCCTTCTTAACCTAACTTCCACTAATTTTTCCCATAACTTCATGCTGTGACTGATCAGTTCAATCCCTCTGTAGTTACTACATCTTTGCACATCACCCTTATTCTTAAAAATCGGTACCAAAACACTTTTTCTCCATTCCTCAGGCATCATCTCACTTTCCAAGATTTCATTAAACAATCTAGTTAAAAACTCCACTGCCATTTCACCTAAACACCTCCATGCTTCCACAGGTATGTCATCTGGACCAACAGCCTTTCCGTTCTTCATCCTCTTCATAACTATCCTTACTTCCTCCTTGCTAATTCACTGCACTTCATGATTTACTATCCACACATCATCCAACCTTCTCTCCCTCTCATTCTCTTCATTCATCAACCCCTCAAAGTACTCTTTCCATCTGCTCAACACACTGTCAATGGCCATAAAATCAGGTATCATCAAAGACACATGCACACTCTCTCAGACAAACACACACAGTTTCACAGTTGCCATCTCTGGGATTAGAACTCCTACCTAACTAGTATGCTACACTATAGTATTACACAGTTATCACAAGTGCCACGGACCTTATATGTTAGAGAGCTCTCCACATGAATCTTTGAAGGTGACTAACATCAGCAGCAGTGCTAAAGGAGGGGTAAGAGGAGAGTAGTAAGTGGCAATGTCCATAAAATCAGATATCATCAAAGACACACACAAACACACACAGTTTTAAAGTTGCCATTTCTGGGAAATCGAACTCCTACCTAACTAACATGCTATACTACAATATTATGCAGTTATCACAAGTGCCACAGCGTTTATATGTTGGAAAGCTCTCCACAGGTATCTGTGAAGGTGAGTAACATCAGCAGCAGTGCTAAAGGAGGGGTAAGGTGAGAGTAGTAAGTGCGAATGTCCATAAATTCAGGTATCATCAAAGACAAACACACTCGCTCACACAAACAAACACCGTTTCATAGTTTCCATCTTTGAGATTAGAACTCCTACCTAACTAGTATGCTATACTACAGTATGACACAGTTTTTGCAAGTGCCATGGAGGTTATGCGGCTGGCATTTGTCCAAAGGGTTATTTCAAGGAGACTGACATCAGTAGGTATGCTAAAGTAGGGCAATGGGAGGTGTAGTGACTGTGAATGGCCTCAAAATAATTCATCACCACATACACACACACACACACACACACACACACACACACACACACACTTCACAGTTGCCATGTATAGGATTACAACTCTTACCTAACTAGTATGCTACACTATAGCATTATTCAGTTATCGCAAGCATCACGGAGCTTATGGGGCTGGCACTTATCCAAAGGGTTATTTCAAGGTGACTGACATCAGCAGACATGCTAAAGTAGGGCAATGGGAGGTGTAGTGACTGTGAATGGTCTCAAAATCATTCATCTCCACACACACACACACACACACACACACACACACACACACACACACACACACACACACAGTTTCACAGTTGCTATATCTAGGATTAGAAGTCCTACCTTACTAGTTTTCTACATTATAGTATTATACACATATCACAAGCACCACACAGCTTATAGGGATGTGACTTGGCCAGAGGATTATTTCAAGATGACTGACAGCAGGAGTGCTAACATGGGTAGTGGGAAGTGCAGTATGTGTGAATGGGCAATAAACCATTCCTCTGGAAACACACACACACACACACACACACACACACACACACACACACACACACACACACACACACACACACACACACACACACACTCACACTCAGTCACGCACAACTTTACATTTGACATGACTGGGTATACAAATGTTAGATGAATATTGATTTGTACTATCATGTTACACAGTTATCACAAGCACCACAGACACTATAGGGCTGAGGGCTACCAAAAGCAATGTCTACATTGATTGACATCAGCACATCATTTGATATTGGCCAGTTGGATGTATGGTGGGTGGGACAGGCCTCATGATAGAACTGTCTCTGTCACTGTCTGTCTCTCTTTTCCCCACATCTCTGTGTGTGAATGCTTGATATAGTATAGTGTGTTGGCCTTGGATATGTGTGAATATTCCTATCCAATGTGTGTGCAAAGCATGAATGGTGTACAATGTGGTGTGTGCAAAGACATCTGCGACTGACAGATATGTATATTCCACTGTGTTGTCAGACATGGGCTTCATTTCTCTAAGTGTAGCAGCATGCCTAGTATGACCTTCTGTATTGAGTGTGTGAATCCATTCCAGGTAGGTTGTACTCCAGTCCAGGGTTTGGTGTTCCACAACTACAGCTAGCAACCTGTTTCTGCAGGATATCTGTAGATAGGTTGACAATATGGAGTCTCAATGGGTGACAAATAGTGGGATACTATTGTGTCTGTCCTGCTTGTGTTACATGGTTGGTGTTAGCAGAGATATTCAGACATATGTACTGTTTTACACTGTGATATATTATGTCATCAACTACTGACAGATATACTTATTTGCTCACAGTTCTTTCCTGGGAAATACAAGATGAATGAAGCTGTGTCCAGTATTGTGGTCTGCAGCCTACATATTCTTGCACACTCATGCCATTCTGGAGGTGTAGCTGCAGACACTTGCTGATGGGTCTGTGTAAATGGTCCAGCACCTTGGTACTGTGGTGAATGAGGATCCCCTGCTTGTACATATATTGACGTAACAGAATGGACATATCCTGCTGTACCCAAACCTCTCAGCTGTACAGATTCACCCAGGTTACCCAGAGGCAGGGCTTATATATCTGATCAGTTCCCCCTTCACATTGTGGTTTACGAGCCGGTTTATAGTCACTCATTACTGGGTTTGCAGACAGGGGAAGTATGGACACACATCGGAGTTTCAGACTTCACACATTCCATGATGTCCATGCTTTTACACCCCCCCACTCTGTTATTCTATCTTCTTCCTAACATTATGTGAGCAATATTTGAGAAGTATCCCTATAGTTGTCCCTTCATCCCAGCGGTATTTAGGGGATGGTCCACAGTTCATGCAATAGGACATGGTGGGAATGCTACTGGGATTTGTCAACATGTCCTAGCATTTGTGTTCTGTTGACTGCGTTATGTTGTTAGTTGGGACCCCATGAGATACCATACATTGGCAGTATGGGTGAGGTACAGGCTTTTGACAGAGGACTGTAGGCAATTTGGTAATGATAAAAAATGAAAAGACCAATGGTTAGACCACAGCTGAAGATAAAAATGGTATAATCCATGTCAGGAAATAAATCACTTGCAGCTTCACAGTAGTGCCCTTTATAAAACCAAAAGTTGTAACTGAGATGTAGTAGTCAAGGTAGGAAAGATTCACTAGTCAACATTCCAGGGACTCTATTGAGTTCCTAGATGTTTTGGTTAGGAAGACAGGAAGACAGAACTTACAACAGGGATGTATAGAAAATCTACATGGAGAAATAGTATCTTACATAAGACTAGTATGCATCCAACATTTGTACACAAAAATGTAGTGAAAGGACAATATATGAGAATAAGCCGCTTACATAATACAGATGAAGGCTTTGTGAAGACAATGACTATATTAGAGAAAGACTTCTTAAACAGAGGTTATAGTAAGAAAGACATAAATGAAAGCTCTAAATATACCATTGAAAATAGGGATGGGAGATGTAAACCGCTCTTCTCAAATACTATAGAAGATGTTAAAAGCAAGGAAGGTCACGATTTTAAGGTTAGATTCCCTATAACTTATTCAAGTGACATCAGAAGGTTCTGTAATATTTTTGAGAAGAATTGGAATGTTTTATTGTCGGATCCTGACTTGAGAGAATTGTTAGAAGATAGACCCAGCTTTTCTTTTAGAAATAAGAGGTCCTTAAAACGGCAACTATGTTACAAATCCAGAAACAATGAAAGAATGATCCTATCTGATAGGCAGGGGACTTTTCCTTGCAGAAATTGTACAGCATGTGACTATTTATATAATAAATCTACATATAAACATCCTACACTAGGATTTATAATTGATATAGATTTTTATGCCGACTGCAGAACACAAAATTTGGTTTATTTCACCTTCTGCACTGTCTGTCATGCCTTTTATATAGGCAAAACCAATAGGTGTCTAAAGGAATGTATCCTTGAACACCTTAGAGATATAAGAAATAAAAAAGACACAAGTGCTTTAGCAAAACATGTGGAAGAAGAAGATAGGAAACATATTTTTAAATTCATGGTTTTAGAAATAATAAATAAAAGTAAGAGGGGAGGTGATATAAGGAATAAGGTAGAGGAAGCCGAACAAGGATGGATTTTATTACTTCAGGAAGATAGGTCTCCTGGATTGAACAATGCTGTTTCCTTGAAACCTTTTTTAAAATCCAGACCACTAAAACATTAAGTAATATGGATTATTACATAAAATGTGTCTGTTATATGAATATTTTATTTCATCTTATGCAGAATATAAGGCAAATTAATGTACTGATGTATGCAATTTTAATTAGTCTATGTCATAGTTCTATATGTGTTTTCATTGGTTGAACCATATTTTAAATACCAATGTTTTAACTGTTTTTATGAGTCTGAAGAAGCGATCAGCTGACTTAGATCACGAAAGCGCTTACTATTGTTTAATAAAGTGGTGTGAAACTGCAAGTGAACCGTTTCCTACCTTGACTACTACATCTCAGTTACAACTTTTGGTTTTATAAAGGGCACCACTGTGAAGCTGCAAGTGATTTATTTCCTGACGTGGATTATACCATTTTTATCTTCAGCTGTGGTCTAACCATTGGTCTTTTCATTTTTTTTTCACTTGAGGTGTATACCAGGCGTTTATCCAGCTTTTGTTTTCTTTCACGTGTAATTTGATAATGATGTAGGCCATCGGTAGCAGGCCAGTGCATTCTGTCATTCCTACATTCCCAGGCTGCGAGCCATTGGATCCCCCTGGGGTGATAGGGTAAGTGTGTGAGTTGTTAATGGCAATAGTTCCTGTCCATATTAATCCATTGGTCTGGATGCTGGCAGGGTGCTGCTTACAGCTAGGGACACACCTGCATGGGGCACCTCTTCAGCATGCTGCATTCTTTGGGTGTTCCCATACGGAAGTGGGGGTAATACTGTACTCATTCCCAACAGCAGTGATATGAACTGTGATAAACCTGTGGCTGATGGTGGGGTGAGCAGAGTGCATGTGTGATATGGAAGCTTCTTGCAGCTGACTCACAGATATACCTGGGATATTCCCCTTATGCTGTCTTGTGCAGGGACATAGGCAGTCTCTCATTACTTCATAACTGTGCCTTTTGTGGTCTACCACTGATTGGTCAGACTACATCAGTATTCCATACTACATAGACAACTGATGTGCTGCTAACCTGTATGTACAATTCCAAAGTTGTGTGCAGTTGACGGTTGCATTTTATGTACTCTGCCAAGGGTACTTCCATCTGTGTACTGTGTGTATGTCTGGGCCCACATTCATGGCATGTCCATCTTTCAGACAGTGACAGATATTGACACCTGGACAGTGAGTATGGACAACTGCTGACATGGGTATTGCTGAGATACATTGTGGTTGGCACTGCAGTTGTCGGAACATGGCCCTGTCTTCAACAGCACTAGCCATAGGCCACCATGACACAACCCTCCATGCCTACATGCTGACCACATCCAGACAATACTGAACACACAACAACCTAACACATGGACCCCTGCATATTGTACACATGCAAAAATCTATCCTGTAAATTGGGCCAGCTCAGGTAATCTGTGCTCCACTGTTATTAAACCCACATGTGCATGTTGCTGCATTTCTACATAGGATTGTGGGGGGGGGGGCACACCTGACGACTTTAAACATTTGCTATGACTGTACTTGTATTTCAGGTACTCTGTTGGCTTCCATTTCATTTTGTATTCTGACCTATCATGCAAACTAGAGGCATATCAGTAGAGTACAGATCTTAGGTTTTATTGACCTACATTTCAGTTTCAGACTTCTTACCCTTCAGAACTAACATACAACTGCCAGACCTGTTGCAGTCTGTCGGTGTAGGTCTGGAGGGGGGCTGTTCACCATTGCCATCAATTGGAGGACTTAGCATAGCCTTTCTTTATGGTCATCTACACCTGTCCTTCTGGCTGAGGCTGGTGTTGGGTATGTGATCCTCACTGACATGGATGTGTGTGTACTATGGACACACATTTGGGCCACCACATGTACTGACATGGGATTTGTCACCTTGTCTAGTACTGCCTACTTTGTTGACACCAGTATTTGTTATGGATTTTGTGTTGCCCATATAGGTGTCCACTATCTGCTGCCATCCCATTCAGCCACCCAATTCCCTTGCATGCTCACATCCATACCATAGATACAACTAGCAGAACATACTACTCCATTCAGCAATTGATAGTTAGAGTGACTTACTTTGTGGCTGTGCCAGTATTGCGGATGGTGCTGGAGGGCTGACTGTCAGATGCACATAGTACACTTCCTATACATGGTAAAGCACAGGTAGTGTCATGTTTGGCATACCTTTTATTGTATGTGCAAGTCAGAGAGAGGTGTTATTCCCTGGGTCCCTACCGTGTCAGTGTATGTGCTATGCATTGCCTCTTTGCCAAAGTGTAAGCATACTGGACATGCCTCCTTCTGCCTACATGGGCAGGTTCAGGTTTTTCCTCCTCCAAGTTCTCTGTGCCTGTGATGGCCTTGGCAATGGTGGGGGCTGTGTGGCCTTGCACCATGCTGTTTCTGCTGCAGCTGTTTCCGCAGGATCATTTTGTGTAGCATGGCACATACAATGAACATTTGTGTACATGTAGTCGGAGAGTATTGTCTAGTCTGAGTATGTCCAGGCAGCGGAACCGTGACTTGAGCATCCCAAACACATGCTCTATTATGATTCTGGTTTGTGCATGTGCCTCATTATGGAGTTCTTGTTTGGGTGTGTGTGCATTTCTGACGGGTGTCATCAGTCACGGTTCCAGTGCATAACCAGCATCCCTAACTATGCGGCCATATGGGATATCCCCAATGGCAAATGTCTGGTACAGCTGTGTCATATGCCAGATGTGGGAGTCATGAGAGCTTCCAGGTCTGCCAGCACACACACATCCAAGATAACGCTCTGGGCATCGCACATGACCTGGCAGTTGATGGAGGGGAAGCCCTTGCGATTTATGTAGACTCTACCCCGCTCACCGGGTGGTGCTTTGATGTGTATGTGCATGCAGTCTATAGCACCCACTACCTCAGGGTATTCTGCTATTTGGTGGAAGAGATGCATATTGCTGGTCAACGCCTCAAGGGTGTTGAGGAAATATATGCGCTCACCGGCATGTGCTGACATGGCATCCAGGAACTGGTGGAGTACCCTGGATGCTGATGCCTGTGAGATCCCCATGATATCTCCAGTCGGCCTTTGGAAGCTACCTGTGGCTAGTATTCTTAAGCCTGCCCATACCTTGGTATCCGCAGGGATGGGTTCCCCTCTGTTAGAGGCATGGCTGTCAGAGCTCAACAATTTGCTGTAGAATGTCCCTGTCCACCCTATAGCACTCTACTATCTCCAGCTCATGTAACCCCTGATAGGTTACCCTGGGTCTGTACACACTTCTCCTTCTCCTCACTGTGGGTTGGTCATCAGCATTCACATCCTCACCACCCTCAGTTTCTTCTACATATTGATGTATGAGAGCAACAGCAGCCCCTAACATTTTGTTAGTTTTGTCAGGTAAAAGTTCCCCATCTATTTAAATATTTAAATAGGACACCGGCGGTGTAGAGTTTGTGGGAAAAACCATAGTAAAATGTGTTTGCATAGTTTATAGTAGTGTACTGGGCTGGGCTGCTGCCTGTGTAATTGGCTGATTCTGATACATTTCACCTACCAACTATGCTAGTTCTCCTTGATGGCCTTCCTACTGCTGTTTTCCCTTCCCATTGCCTTCCCATTTAAGCCCCGAGGCGCGCCGCGCATAACCTGTGCTCAGATGTGAACCGAGCTGCTATTTCCTGTGTTTTCTTTGTCTGTTTAAAACCCGGTGCATGACACGCACACCCATTTAGGCAATGTAAACAGTGCTAT
This sequence comes from Protopterus annectens, assembly GCF_019279795.1. Lineage (NCBI taxonomy): Eukaryota > Metazoa > Chordata > Ceratodontiformes > Protopteridae > Protopterus > Protopterus annectens. Next base: position 800,689,036 of record NC_056745.1, read on the forward strand.
GCAGCCTCAAACACACCCCCTTCCTTAGCTGTGCTTAGCTAAGGGCAAACACAGGCCACAGAGCTTCAATAAGTTTACAGCATGCATGACACTTCCCCTTATAAGGTCATTTACCTCTTATACTTATACCATGGTGTTGCTGCACCTACATGTTTGGGTGCAAGCTAAGTCTGAAAGGAATTCTGTGATTCAGTATCAATCCCTTCATTTGCATAAAACAGAATGCTAATTCATAGTTACCACACTCACACTGAGCCTTCCCCCTTAGCAACCACAATTCCCTGGTATTATTGTCTTATGCATGCCATTGACTATCATGACAAAATGCTGATTTGTGTTTAAAAGTTTATTTCCAATTTTTTTTCTTATTTCGGGCAGATCCCGTTTGCGCACCGCTGCCCTATGCTTAAACAGCGAAATCGGCCAAAAAAAATAAAAGTTATATGTTTATAATTTTGCAACTCTTTCCCATGCTAATGGCCATATATTTGGCCATTGCCATGCCTACTACATTGAATACATGCTTTCTTTGGAGCTGTCATGCCTCCATTTTGTAATCTGCAGAAATGAATTCAGTTAGTAACCGAATACATTTCTGCAGGTTACGCTATTCCTGCACAGATGCCTGCCTGCTTATTGGATTGCTAATTCACCTCATTTGCATGGTTTTCACCAGAAAATTGTGTAATTAGCATATAGTAGTGGTGTCCATGCAGGAATAGTGTAGTAGCTCTCGTGCACGTCTCGTGAGCTCATTCCTGGATCGCTCATTGACCATATTGCCTGCAGCAGCTCTTGCACTATTCCTGCACTTCATGCAGAGCTTGCTGAATCCTGGGGATAGTCTTCAGTGAGCTCTTTTAATTTGATCAGATTATATATTTTTTCTGCATACTTCATTTGTATTATTTAACACTGAATTGGTTACGTGAGGAATAGAGTGGCATGATCATTTCTGTGGCTACATATGATTCTGATGCATGCAATATAATCAATCAATGCACACAATTCACAGTTTCTGTCTCGATGTTTTAATTTAGCAACATAGACATGAATAGGCTATGTGCAGCCTTGGGCTTGCACAAAAAATTATTTATATTTATTTATTATTGATTGACATTTGACCAGTGTGAAAGTCTGAATGGGTAGGAGTCCACTTTCAGTGCAGGCCTTTGGAGAAAAGCTCCAAAGTAAAACAAAATATTTTAACAACAATAATTTTACAATCTTCAAAAATAATATAAAAAATCTACAGTTTGAATAACAATAGCAAATTAGACATATATGAAAACATTGGTTAAAAATAGACAACAATGATTTAATATTTATAGAAATTTTAGGCAGCTTATAGAGAAATTAAAGGTAAGTTAGTATAATGCAAACAGGAACTGCAATATAAAGTGAGAGAAAAGCAGGCCTATGGTATATTTAGAGAGAAAGCCAGGGAAGAGAAATTGATAGAAGTAAGGAAGTGAGTGAAGAAGAAAGAGTAAAGAGATGTAAGATATGAAAAGGTACTGCTTCACATTTAGGAATAAAGCTTATATTGGTGTTAAGCAAGAACAGAGCCAACTTTTAGCTAGGAAGTTTTTCAGAATACGTTTTAAGGATGGGAGGGAAGGTATTAATATGATGGATGCAGCTTAGGCCTGCCAGGCCATAGACAACATAGTATGAGTACAGACAATGTCCAGAAGATTTGATAGGTTTGTGGACAGGCAGGTGTTTGTGATCATTGGATCACAATGACCAAGTAGGAATAAGGTTGTGTAAAATGTTATTTACTGCTGGATCAGCAGATAGATGCTGGATAATTTTATAGGTAGTAAGAAGGTATGTATATGTTAGTTGATGGGATGGTTCTAACCAATTTAAGCTTTTTAGTGCTATATAGTAGCGTGTTCTGAAAGGGGTATTTGCTGCAAAGTTAGTAAATTCGTTATAGCATTGTTCAAGTTATGATTTTTGTGATGCCCAAAGGTTAGTAAAGATGGGCACACCATAAAGAGGTGTGGGGAGGAGATAAGTAGTGGCAAGTATAGTTTTAGTTGTGATAAGTAGCTATGCTAGGTAGAGTTGTCAAAATAGAAAACAAATGCTGTATTTTTATTTCTTGCATTGCAGCCTTCAAGGGCAACACATTTCTAAGTTAATTACAACATCTGATAAAATTGAACTGTTGGTACTTCTCCTGTATATCCCACCTAAAGACAGAGAGAAGGAGATTTTCTGTTTTGTGAATAAACTGTGACCTTATCAAAATAAAGGAATTCATAGACACTTTGGTGCAAACCAGCACATATATCAATTAATATCTCATGACTGCCTGTAAAGGAAGTGGGAAAACTAATACACACTCAAGGAGCAAATGAAAGTTATAGCCATAATAATGTGCAAGCCAAAACCCATATAACTGCTAAAGAAATGGAGCAGTATTCTGTGTCGCTTTTAAAAGACATATAATTGAAGAGAATTGGTCAAAGTTTGACAGTGACAGTTACCAGAGAAACTGTGAAGGCTTGTGTAGACATGTAAGGTACTGACCTCTGGGACAATCAAAAGCTAAAGCTAGAACTGTTAATAAGGGTGGCATGTCTTCTGAAATACCAGCCATGAAATGTCATGGCTAACTCTAAACATAAGGGGTGGGGGCAAATGTGTAAAAAATAGGGACAATTTTAACTATTGCTCTTATAAACTTAGAAAGCTGTTATAATAGTAGGTTTTGCATTAAAATACATTTTCTGGAGGGTATAAAGTCTAAAACTGAAATGTTTGTCATTATTTATGGGCTTCAGTCTTCAATAATTTGGCAAAAACAGAAACATTTTATGACTAACTGACCAAAAAATAGAAGGCAGAAATCTGGACATTTGCAAGGTATAAGCTGTTTATTTAATTGAAGTAAAGCACTAAGAGCTCATTGTCTAATTTAAAGCACATTTTTAAATTTATAGTTAGAATCAGAAATGAACTATATTTTAGATGTTGGTAACTTCAAAGGACAGCAACAAGACACACTTAAAATGACACATTCCAGGAAAAGAGAAAGAAATAGGTGTAAAAGCTTTAAAAGGAACTAAAATCTGATTTTGGTTGAAAGTTATAGAGGAATCTCTATGTTAACAGAAATCAGTGTTTCTGATATCTATCTATATAAATATATTGTGCCCACTGCTCTGCTGCTATTGTAAAGAAGTTATGCTAATATTTGTACTCAGTTCTCAGAAATTCTAAACTATTAAAAAATAAATAAATCACACTAATCTGAAACTGGAATCACTACACATACTAGTAACATTTATTAATAAGTTAGAATACAAAAATGTACATGTAACAAACATATTAAACATGAAACAACTGTCCTCTTAATACATAAGAATAAAACATATAATACTGCAAAATTTTTCATGGCATCAGGTCCTCTGCAAACTACTTTCCATAATCATTCTCTGTATATTTATTATCTGTTTATATTCTTCCCATGATGCTGCAGCTTGACAAAAGAGAACATGGTACACGCGAAAATAATTTAGTTTGAACAAATTCTGATGAGACATAATCCATGAGTTATAAATAAATAATATATGGGGGTGGGGTTCAGAAAGGTTACAGTCTCCTTCGCTGAGAGTGAGGAAAGGATCGCCTCTGCAAAAAAAAAAAAAAACTCAAGCGGTATTGATATATATTTTTTTCTTTTTCTTCTTTTTGTGATGTCTTACCAGAATTTGATGTGAGAGCGTTATCAACCTCTTTAAACATGTGAATAAGAACAATGGTATAGAGAATCACCAATGCTTTCATTGTCCTTGTGTAACATATTTTAATGTAAATTAAATGATAAATGGTATAACAAAGGTATGTATCCACTCCATATGGTAGACTGTTCGGATATATTCAATCTATCTTGCCACCGTAACAAAAATTTATCTACATTCTTGTTACATTATCACATGATAATAAACAGCCATAACATATCATCAAAACTACTAAAAATCCCCCTAAACCTTTAATATTTGCCCCATTTAATGAAAAATAAATTAAAAGTTTACATCTTGTACATATACATCATAGATACTTTCAAAACCCTACAAATCACCCTAGTCTACCTCAAATAAACTAACAAACCCATGTCTACATTTCGTTTTTTTTAATAAAAGTAGTAAAATATGGACCACATTTTCTATTCATTTCAACACAGAAAATGTGACTTCCTTTACTGCACATACAAAATATAATTCTCCCCCTAAAATACTGCCCATGTAAATCTTCCCAATTCTGCAATGGATTGCGGAACTCCACAACCGTGAGCATAGGAAATGTTGAACAATAATGCCTACAATTTATTTTTTGCAGGGAGCAAGCCCATCTACACAATCAATGTGAATATCAAGCCCTATACACCTTCTGAACTTATCATCTCCATGGTTACACCAATTCAAATAAGGGAGAAATATCCAAAAAAAAAGAAAAAAGAAACTGTTGATGATACATACTTAGAAATTGCACCAGTAGTGATTTCCTATGGAAATAGCAACCAGCATTCTGTTCCTTGGTGTCTTTTTCATTGAAAAACTGATGCATAAGGAATTTCACCTCAACACATATAGAGGAGTTAATTTACCCACTGAAACAAAACCTGATATTTTCAAATAAAAAAAATAGGAATAAAATATAAATTATACAATAAAGGATCATTAGTATTCAAAAATGAGCATGCTGATTAGACAGCCCAACCAACATTCCCACTGTAAATTGAGTATATACCAATAGCAAAAAGTGGCATCTAAAGTACCATTTTGTGCCAGACTTTCTATTAGTATATGTTGGATGACAGCATTCCATATCAAGGACACATCAAAATATAAGAAAAGGCAGATAGTTCTGTAAAACTAAGGAAACAGAAACAGGGAGGGTGGCCTAATGGTTAAGGTGCTTGCCTTGCAAGCACAAAGTGTACTAATCTATGAACCTGTGAACCTATACCTAATATTCCTCATATTTTTGTGAGGTCCTTTGTGAAATTTTCTAATGCAATGGAAATATATTTTTTTCATTGCTTTTCTTGCACTGATGTACTGTGCAAATGTGGGAATGTAAGTCCTATATGCATGCGCAGTACGTCTGCAAGAAGACAGCATGGAAGGAGACTACAGTGCCATTATAGAAATACTTATTTAAAAAAGGTAACAATTTATTTCTTAAATAATATTGTATAATAGTAATTATGCACTCATCTGTGTGAATATATTAGGATTTATTCATATTTGGCTTTTTTAATCCCTTGGGCTTTGCCCTCTTGATCAAACATCACCATACGTGGGTAAATCCTGACATACCCACACAGTCTTGGATTATTGATTACGCAAAACATTCACCATATGTAGCCGCAACAAAAATGGCATTTTTAGGCAAAATAAGCCTCATACTTACTATTGAAACTAAGATTAATCTAGTAACAAAAGCATTACTAAACTATAAAGCTAACAAACATGAACACAACCTTTACTGTACTGAAATAAAAATAAAAAAATGTACTCTACTAAAAAGTTAAGATTTAATTGCATATCAAAAACACAAGGAAACTACACAAATCACCATTCTTTAGAGAACTTTTATCAGCATGTTGAATTCGGGTGGAAACAGTATCTCAAAGGACAAAAAAAAAACAGGGCAAATATGTAAATGGGATATTTGAGGGTCTGATTTATGCAATACATGAAATATCTTGTACTGGAGGATAATAAATGTTTCAGGACTCTTGGCTTCTGTAGTTATCCCTCCACTTATGTAGAAACATGTTTCCTAATTCTGCAGTAAAATATATTTTATTTATTTTGCCTCTGAGGTACAGAGGAATGGAAACCTGACTGTGACCCAGATGACAGGGATTCAATTAATGGCCCCACAACTGGAAGAGGCTTGCAGGGTGGATTGAAGGGCATGACCATCTAGACTCTCCCAAGGGGTGGGCAGGTTTGTACACATTCAAAGGCACAAATAGTGGTGTGATCACTTTGGTGGAAATTGAAAATACCACCACTTGTGTAGCAGGGGGAGGAGCAGGGCTGCTTGAAAAAAACATTACCTGGAGAAGTAAGGGGATCCCCTTCACCAACAGATCACTGCATGTCCCTCCTTGGTACCTCATATGGGATAGGGACAAGTAGAAAAAAACACCCCTGCTGGATGTCTATATCATGAGGCTGCAGGAGGCTCTTACCAAGTGATGAGAGTGAATGGATCAGCAGTAGACCAACAGGGAGTCTGATGATCAACAGATATAGTGTTTATTACACACAAGACCTCCACAGATTGCCTTCATGTGAAGGTTTTCACCCCCATATCTCCATTACTTGAGCATACTATCTCCATGGTTGCATTGTCATAACTACAGTGAAATGCAAAACACCATATGAGCACAGAACATTGACCATGCATGGACTGTAATGTTAGGCTTTAATTCTAATAATATCAGATACATACATGGACTGTAATATTAGACTTTAATTCTATTAATATCAAATACAATCAGGGAAATGAAATATCATTAAATGGGATTGGGAGTAAGTGACTAAAAAGTTAGGTGTTGACAGCATGCAGTGAAGACATACATGCGCACATATGTATTCTAGTGTTTTACCCGAGAGTTTAATATCTTCACATATCTCTTTTGACAATGTAATATTTTTTATGTATTTACATCCTCTGTACAAAATGAAAGTGGTTATTACTGTCTTATGCTTATCATAAACTCTCCACATTAGAATGTGCTCGACTGTTTCTCAATCACCAGTTTACAGACAGAATAAAAAAAAGTCAGTGGATGAGCTAAATATAAACATTAAGCTATTTTATCGCATACTCTTAGCATGATAACAAATTTACTGTTTTAATTTTAGTCTACATCGGATGTGGTGAATTTACAGTACAGTGCAAAGAGTTTGGGTACAAATATGGGATCTGCAAGCTGTGATATAGAAGTAGAAGGCAGACATTTCTACTTCCACAGAACTATTCTCCAGTAACAGTAGAGGTCAGGCTTGGAAGTCTCTGTTTTTGGAATATTCAGAGATTATTGATGGGGACAGTTAATGAAGGGGAACATCAAATACAAGGCAAAGGAGCAGTTGAAGAATTACTCCATGAAGAGGTTAAGGGAGTAGACAGAGTCTGAAGCCATGGTAAACATGCTGTGGTCAAGGCAGAGAAAATGGAAGGGCTACATTAGTAGAACAGTGTGTCAGTCCCCAGGCACATCAAAGCAGGAGAGTAAGTGTGTGGGGGAAAGGATAAAGCAGCACAATAGTGAGAAGAGAGCTACTCTCATGGGGAATTGGGACAGTCATACCTCCAGGCTAGTGAAAGTTTGGGAGATGACTGATGGCTTGGTATAGTACTGTAGCAGAAAAGTCTGCATTCTAAATGTACTGCTAACCAAGTGCAATGAGGGCCATGGATATATAATGAATGCCTTATTAGCTAACAGTTTTCATGCCACTGTGTGATTTAGATGGGAGGTAGGGTTTAAGAGTACAAAAATAGGAGTGTGTGATTTTAGACATATGAATTAAGCTGGACTGTGGAAGGGTAGCTTGAAAGGATCTATGTTTAGTGATCGAATGAAATGCCATTCATCACACGTAGACTAGTGAAACTTCCTTCCCTTGAAAGGTCATATGATCATAAATAAGTTCAAAGATCAATCATAGCTGGCCAATGTGAAGGGAATGAGACTAGTAAGTACTTACCAGTAATGGAGAGGTAGGGACACCTGCCCTTTCCTCATTGTAGTGCAATCTTAGAGCTAGTATATATAATTAGTGGGGTAAGGAGACCCTGGTGTTAAATCAGATCTATTTGTTGTGGGGGGCTGCTCCACCCCACACCCCCTGCTAATGATATATACCAACTCAGAGATGGCACTACAGTGGAGAAAGGGCAGGTTTCCTTATCCCTCTGTTACCAGTAAGTACATACTAGTTCTGTTCCCTTAATGTTAGCCAACTATGATAATTTGTTGAACTTTTTTTATGATCATCCGGCCTTTAGAGGGAAGGAATTTTCAATGGTATATGTGCAATGAACTTCCATTCGATTTCTAAACATAGACCCAGCATGAAATTAGTTATGAGATTTAAAGGAAAACAAAAGTAAATGGACCATAGAAATAGGCTAAGGATGGAATTCTCAGGGCTGTAAATAAGAGTTTGTAAAAGAGGCAGCAAAAAAGGCAGAAAAAGAGAAGAAGGTCCACATGGTTGCTTAACAATGTGAGGCTAGAGATTAGGGTAAAGGGAGAACACATAGGAGGTGCAAAGAAGGGAGCAGAGAAAGAAGAGGAAAGTAAAAGGAGGCTACAAGAAAGGTGACAATGCAGGCTGAACATATATAGACTAAAAGTGAAATTAAAGAAAATGGCATGAAGAAGCAATGTTTTTTTAGTTATATAGCAGAAAGGGAAAAAAGTCAGACCTGCCCTGTCTAGGCTGTACAAATAGCTAAGAAAGATGATGGGAGGCAGACAAAAGTAGAGATATTGAGTGACTACATTGCTTCAGTCACCATAAAAGAATTTGGGGAATGGTGCCATGCAAAAAGGAAGGTACAGAAGACTATACAGAGGAATTGCCAGTTAGCAAACTATAGAGAAAGGTGGTAGTGAGATAACTGCGCTCCATTAGGGAAAAATACAAGAAATGGAAATAAACTATAGTTATGGTGGTGCAAAATGGGTAGCTGCCCTTAGAATTAGCTGTTTGCATAGGAGTGCAGTACCCTTGAGGATATCATAGCTTCATAACTGAACACCAGTGCTGCATTTGCAATCATGGCTGAAATGCTAAAGTACCTAGTGTGTGTTTGTAACTGTAACAAGCTGCTTGTTACAGTCGTCGGAAGAAACTTGCTACATTTACAGGAGTGCACAACAGCTTTTTTTGGGAAATACTTTTTTCTTTGAGGAAGGGGTACTACTTTAGGGAACTACAGAGGGTGCCAGATGACCCTACTATGATCCTGAAATAAAACATGATGTCTGAAGCCCTACTGTTCTTAAGAATCTGATGTGCTTGCTGTCAGATTCCCTGATGCAGATACTCAGTGTACCACTGAGTAGAACTGCCCGAGGACTGAAAATTAACAAAAATGATGTCTTTACAGAAGGGAGGGAAGCAAGAGTAAAATAGAAGAACTACCACCTGCTAGCCTAACACATTTGGCAGGGAAAATATGGATCAAATCTGGAATTAAACCCTGGATGCTTTAGTACAGGACAGTTTCATCAAGGATGACAACTGACATGACGTCATGGCCAAAAAGAGTTGTCAGACAAACCTAATTCAGTTTTATAATTAAACATTATTATAGCTTCACAAGCAGCCATCAGTGAACTTTGTTTATCTTGAATTTGCAAAGTGTAAGGATTCAGTCTCATAGAGGATGCTGTTAAGAAAATGTCATGTTTTGTATCATGGGGACTAAAGACAGGAAATGGCTTGTTATATCACTAAAAGGTATTGGGATACTTAGCTCTCAACTGTCCAGATTTTTGTAGAATGCCCAGATTTTTACCCCATATTTTTGGTCTGTTGCTATTAAAATTTGTGGGGGGGGGGTTCTGGCAAATCACTGGGATGATATAAGGATTTAAGTCATTAAATAATGCTATACATTTGAGTTTTAGACTTCATATCAATCATACAATGCATGCTAACACAAATTATGTTATTCTAGCAGCTTTCTAAATTTATAAGAGCAATACTTAAAATCTGTCCATATTTTTTCTGCCTTTGTCTCCCTATTATGTCAGGCTTTGTTCAGATTATTTTGTGCTAAGAGGTTGAGAGGTATGGTAGAAGATTGTAATGAAAGGGATGCCATTAACAACAGTGACAAGTGGAGTACTGCAAGCACAGGCCCCGAGTCCACTATTCTTCAGTTTAATTGCTTTAGACATGTTTGAAGAAAGAAGTAATGGACTTGTTCACTTTATTGATAACACAAGTAGTGATGAAGTACTGGAGGCTAAGATGAAGGGTCTAAGGAAAGGTTTGGAAAGTTTAACAAAGTGAACAGAAATGTGGTAGCTGACATTCATGCAAATTCTAGCAGTTAGGCCAGAGCAGCAAAGCAATCCCAATATTTATCATGTACGCATCCATAGCAAAACTTCAATAAATGGAATCCTGAACCATAAGTAAATAAAAAAGTTGAAAATTGAAGAAGTTGTTTGCAATAAAAAAAGACTTTTGTAAGGACAAGACATCCTTCCATCTTTACATCACACATTTCTAAATATGCAGTTTCTGAACTCATACAACTTTGGGAATAAAAGCCATTTCCTTGCCTTCTTAAATCTATGATTTCACTAAAACAGTTACATTTGATACAAATGGGGATAATTCACTTGCCAAATCACCGTCTCAGTGAAACCCGTGTATACAGTGAATAGCCTGGTTTAATGTCTTGTAAATACTACATAATTTGAATTTCAAGTAGAGAAAGTTGAACTCATTTATCTGGTGTATATCTTCATTTATGTCATCCTGATTTTATCTAAGTAATTTCATCTTTTGTATGAGAACAGACTCTTTTGCAACTGTATGATAATCTTTGTTTAGACTGATTTGTCTGGAAACTGTGGTTCCAAAAATTAAATTATTGACTGTGAGCAGAATATCTGAGAAGTTCAAATATACACAGAGTGCTACATTTCTATAAGTCTCACTTGAGGAAGTGTGTAATGTTTATTCTATGTTTGAAGCAAGAGAGTGAGAGAGAGAGAGGATATGGCTGTGATGAGAGAGTTTCAGAATTAATGTAAGCTAGGAAATAATATGCACTAAACAAGTTCAATACAACTTTCCTGAATATCATAATTAGCCTTCCACCTCTTAGAATGAAGAGACTAAAAACGAATAATGCAATTTGGCTAGCCAAAGAGAGTAGAATGCTAATACTGGATAGAGAAACAGCATGGAAAGAATGTCAAAAATATAAAACACCACAATATCTTGAAAGCTTCAGAATGCTTCGCAATTGTACTAAAAAGCAAAAGAATGATGAAAAAACTATACTATAATAACTTTCAGAATAACAGCAAACACAACCCTAAACAATTCTGGGCAGCCACTAAAGAAATGTTGCATCTCAGCAAAAAATTTCAAACCTAACCCCTCTCCCAATAACTCACTCGAAAATGCAATACCATTCAACTCCTATTTCATAGATAGATTCTCTAACCCTAACCCTACCCACCAGCCATGTATCATCATATCCACATTCACTTTAAAACTTGTGCCCACATCCTATATAAAACTTCTCTTAAACAAACTCAAACTATGCTCTACTTCAGCTGATGACCTTCCAAGTGAGTACCTTAACATAGCAGCCAATAGCATTGTCTATCATGTCTCTGTCCTTATAAAAGCTCAGTCCATGAATCCCATGTTCTCTGTCTTTAAAATAGTCACAATTAACCCTCTGAACCATGGAGGAAATTCAACAGACATTATTAACTTTAGATCTATAGCAATCTTATCACCTCCACTCTCTAAAATACTTGGAAAATGTATTCAAAAACAACTGCTAAATTATCTCTTGCAGGAAGAACTCCTATCCTTGACACAAAATGTCTTCTGTCCTTTCCATAGTACTAACACTTCACTTCTAAGCCATAAGGATACTGTCAATAAAGCAACAGATAAAGACAACCTAGTCTCCCTCTTATTTCTAGACTTAACTTGTTTAAAGCCTTCAACACAGTCTGTCACAGCAAACCTCTACTTCAAATGTGCTCATTAGGTCTCTCTCAGTCCTCCCTTCTATGATTTAAAAGTTATTTATCCAATGGGTATCAACCAGCAAAATGGCACTCCACCTTCTCTCTGTACCTCCCAGTTACCACTGGTGTACCACAAGGCTCTATCTTTGGTCCCCTCCTCTTTAACATTCTCACCAACACCCTCCACACATCCACACAACAGACCTCCATAATACAGTACACAGATGACTTCACACTCATTTGCACATCTGACAACATGGCACACCTCCAAACAATTACTCAGGAAGCTTTAACAGACACTGAAGCATGGCTTAGTAAATCTCAAGTCATGCTCAACCCGAAAAAAAAAAAAACTAATCTACTAATTTTTTCCCTAAGTCCTTCTCTCATGAAAAAACAAAACAAAATTTAAGGAATTTTGATAATACAGCCATTGGAGTCACTTCTCATAGCAAATTATTAGGGATCCCCCTCACTATAAGAGAAACATTATAAAGGAGCAATATGTGCATGCAAGTAGAATGGCGTCTGCTGATGAAGATTTTAAAGAAGAAAGTAAAACACTTGAAATTTTTTTCAGAGAAAGGGGTTACCCCATTGAGATGATTCTAGAAGTCAGAAAGGAAGTCAATGAAGGTAGGAAGGAAAGATTCAAGCCTATTCTAGGAGAAATAATAACAAATAAGGTGGACTTGAAAAAGGTCAGGAGGAAGAATTTAGAAAGGCTTTAGTATTAGAGTTTAATGCCAGTGCAGAACTGGCTAAGAAAATTATGGGGAGTGAATGTGAAATGTTCATAGGTTTTACTGACTTAGGAGAAGTTCCCAAAGATACGTTAAAGATTGTGTATAGAAATTCTCAAAATGTGAAATGTCTGTTAGAAAATTAGTATAAACACAGTAATGTAGGCAAAAGAAGGAAAGGGGCCTGCAAGTGTGGACATTGCTCACAATGTGGTTATGTTGGGAATAAAGACCGACTTATTCGTAATAAGTAGAAATAGGTGGATAGCTGGAAATGAATTTTTTAATTGTGATTCAGCTAGCCTAGTTTATTTTGCAAGTTGTGAATAATGTGGTTCTTTCTATATAGGAAAGACAGAACACAAATTAAGGAGAAGGATCTATGAACACTACTATGACATACAAACAAAAAAAAGAAACAAATGCTTTTATAAACATACAAGGGAATGTAAGAAAGCACGCTATGTATTTTTTGTATTAGAACAGGTGAAGACAGAAGTAAGAGGGGGGCTATGGGAAGAAAATTTTGAATATAAATGTGTTATGGTGGCAAATAACATTACAAGCTATGACACCACTAGGTTTGAATGACAGTATTTCCATTGCCCCATTATTAAAAATGAGAGTGGCCAAATTATACTGAATAATAAAGGAAAATGTGTTCTGAAAATTCTTTGCAGAAAAATGGGTGTAATTTTAACCTTAGGTCACAAGAGGGTGTCTTTGTACTCTTTTTTAAGTTAATTTTATAACCATGACATTTATTCATTAATATAATATTTTTATTCATTTATTTTTAAATCTATTTAGGTTTTATGAAGAGACATTTTATGGCATAATTTTAGATAGTTAAGATTATTATGTGTGTGGATTCATTGCAATGGTTTTAACAATGGTTTTAATAATGTTTTTAATATATGTATTAATGTTGATTATGCATATTTTGGAAGAAGCATATGTACTGGTTTATTTAATCCAACTGAATAATTAGGAGGGTTCTAAAAACTAGATAATTGTTTAATGTCCGCATCTGATGAAGTCTGCATAATAGGGATGAAAAAACTGTTTGTAAAACGTTTATGTGTTGGAACTGTTTAGAGTAAAGATTGGCCTTGGGGTATTTACCTTTCCAAGGTATTGATTTTGGATTTCCTGGTTACAGTGACTGCTTGGTACCTTAATCCAGCGTATCTTCTAAGTTTCATGTGTTAAAATGAATATACTATAAAGTGATTATTCCATAGCAGACAATTGTTTACTACAGTATGATAGAGTACGTGCTATACTGAAGTACCAGCAACTTTTAAATTTGATAATTCAAAAGGGGAGCACTTTGTTTTGCCTTTTATCCATACCTCATAGCTGTCCATGATTTTACCTCATAGGATTGCCCTGTCCCTATTAAAGGTTTTTAATTTCTTGTGAATCAGTAAGAACTGCCATCAGTCAATAATGCTAGACAGAATTTCATACTTCCCATTTAAAAGAAAATGCATGTTGATTCAGACCTGTTATTCTATTAACTTTTTAAGTGAATTAGGGACATATTTAAAAACTGTCTCTGATTTGTTCCTTTGTCCTTCCATTATTTTAGGATTTGGCCAGAATTCTTAATCAAAGAAGTCGAGAGATATGTTGCTGTCTGTTCAACAGTAATAAGCAGTTTTACCAGCTTTCAAAACTGGTAATGCACTTCACTCTCCTATGATTTCTCTCTTTTCTTTCTTTCTCTTTCTTTCTTTCTTTCTTTTTTTCTGTAACTGATATTCTGGACAAATCCAGAATGTATATGAGTCACACATCCATAGTTTTATCCCTAAATGTGATTATTTAATCCATTTGCAGACAGTGGATTATTATCGGTTCATAGGTAGGTACTAGGCTATCAGCCCAAGGACCTAAGTAAGCCTAGCTAACAAGGTTCCCTGGCTTATGCCACCCAAGAAAGTTAATTTCCTGTGCCAATGTCGAGCAGAGCCACAGAAGTGATCCCCGGGGTGTATTTCCTATCTCCCATCCACTCATCAAGATTTTTCTTGAAGAGTGCTAATGAGGAACTTTGCTTGACATAGATGGGTAGCTTTTTCCAGAGTATAGGAAGTCTCTGGGACAGGAATCTGTCCCTCCATTATGTCCTTCTTATTGTGGTGACAATATTTAGGTCCCTAGAGTGTGCAGCTCGGAGGGATTGGGATTTCTTTAGGTGTAGCATGTCCAACAGCTCTGGGTTTGACATAGCGTTATATGTTAGGTAGAGATTTCCTTGGAGTAGGTGATATGCTACAGAGAAAGCTGGAGTTTTTTGAGACAGTCAGTGTAGGGCATCTGTTTGAGGTCAGTAATCCTCTTTGTGAGGTATGTCTGTGGCCTTTCCAGCTGCTGCAGATGTCTTGTGAGGTACATTCCAAAAGGGGCATTGTACTCTATAATGGGTCTAATGAGTGCCGAGTAGAGGGGAACAATGACCTCTTTTTTCCTGGATGAGAACCCTTTTGTGATGAGGTGTGCCACATAGAAGGATTTCCTGACTACTGTGGTGATGTGATTATCAAAGGAGAGACTACTGCCCACCTGGGTCCCAAGGTCTCTTATCACACATTTGGCATTAGAGCAGACTACCATTTATGTGGTAGTTCATGGGTACAGAGTTTTTACCAAAGGGGATGACAATGCACTTTTTGTCATTGAGTTGAGGCCATGCCTCTGACACCAGGCATCTGTCTCAGTGAGGCCCTTCTGTAGGATGTCCACATCATTTGGGGACTCGACCTAGTTTGCAGTCATCTGTGAAATTCATTAGCCAAAGGCCTTCTGTTTTAGCCTGTACTTCAGAGAAGTAGATATCAAACAGGAGAGGTCCCACGACTGAACCCTCTGATACTCCACTTGTCACTAGTTTGAAGTCAGATTTGGAGTCTGCAACTTTTACAGTGTGGGTTCTATCAGTGAGCCAGTTGGCAACCCATCTTGTGATGTAGGGATTTATACCTAGTTTAGTGAGTTTATCTATAATTCCAGAATGGGGGATGGTGTTGAAAGCCTTGGCGAGGTCAAGATAGGCTGTGTGAACCACCTTACCCTCATCTACGGCTTTGGTGACTGTCTCAAAGAAGTCAATCAGGTTCAGAAGACATGATCTGCCTTTCACAAACTCGAATTGGGTGGAGGTCCAGAGTCTGGAGGTTACCAGTGTCTTTGTTTATGAGTTCCATGATGATATGTTCCATGGCCTTGCAGACCAGGCTCATCAGGCTAATAGGGTGATAGTTCCCAGGATCACTGGTGGCTCCCCCTTTGTGGAGTGGGATAACTGTTGCTGTGCACCATTCACTGGGCATAAAGCCTGATGTGAGACTATGATTGAACATGGTGCTTAGGTGGGGAGCCAGTTCGTTCTGAAGTTCGTGTAAAATGCAGCCTGGGATGTTGTCCGGTCCTATGAATGCTGTGTTTCTGGTTTTAGACAGTGCAGGTTTTACCTGTATAGATGTGATTACAGGGTCTCTGCAGTCTTCCTGTATAGATATAGGCCTTTTAGGGGGTGAGAGGGGGTAAAGTTAGCACTGAACCTATCTGCCAGGATGTTGGCAATATCAGTTGGTTCTGTAATTTTCGTGCCATTGTGCTTTAACTCAGAGTAGATCTGGGTGTTACCATTGAGATTCTTGACATAGCTATAGAATGCTTTGTGGTTGCCCTTAGAATCAGTGGCAATTTTGTTTTCATAGCTAGCTTTGGAGGATCTTATAAGGGATCTCAGCTTCTTACTGAGGCTGACCAGGGAGCTCCTCCACTCATGGGATTTTACTCTCTTTTGCAACAGTTTCTTCCTTCTGTTGTAGAGTTTGTTTATGGCAGGGGACCACCAGATTGGCTTCCTTTTTTTTTGGAGGATAGCATCTTGGTTCTGTTCGGGAAAGCATGATTCATGCACTCATGTAAGTGCTTATAGAATGTATTTGTGTAGGATTCAGCAGTCCTAACTTTATTGTCCATCTGCATGAGTTTCATGAAGTTCGCCACTTCTGTCTTAAGAAGCATGAAGTTGGCTTTGGAGAAATTTTTTACCATGGTTTCCTTAATGGTGGGTGGGGGTGGGATGCGGATATCTGGGTTGATTAGCTTATGGTTGGATCTGACCAACGAGGAGTTGACTTCAGGTGTGGAACACCGGTCACTCATGTTGGTAATGACTAGGTCTAGGATATTGTTGTTCCTGGTGGGGTGTGGATAAGTTGATCCAGGGCATTGAAATTTATGAATTCCAGAAAGCATTGAGCAAAGGAGTTGGTACATGAGTAGCTTTCCCAGTTAATGGTGGGGTAGTTGAAATTGCCCATTATTAGGGTGTTTGGTTGAACCTTAATATTTTTCAGTATATCAAGAAAAGATGGGTGACAATCCTGGGGCATGGTGGGGGATCTGTAGCAAGCTACAATTTGGATTGCAGTTTTGCCCAGAGTTTGTTGCACTTGGATAACCTCAAATGCATTATGCTGCGTAACTAGCCTGGAGGTGTGGATATCCGTAATGAATATGAACACACCTCCCCCTTTGGTGTTCTGGTCCAGGTTAGATGTCCGAAAAGTGTGGTGTGAGTTATAGCCTGGTAATGCAGGGGTTCTCACTAGATCCTTGAACCAGGTCTCAGTCATTGCACAGATATTGATGTTCTCCATTTTAAGGAGTGCCTCAAGTGAGTGTATTTTGAGATTTTGACTTCTAGCATTGAGTATCATTATCCTCAGTTTTTGCTTTTCTGTTCCTGTTACAATGGTGAATTTTTCATTTGAACCTTGCCTAAAAAAGGCACTATAGGGATGGCAAGAGACTTAGCCAGTATCCGGAATCACAGGGGCGACAGGTGCAGGCCATCTCTGGCAAAGCATCATGGTCTGTCGACCATGTCATCCCAGGCACACAGATACTGGATCCCCTTAGAATGATACCAGAAGCTTAGCCAATTGTTGAAGTCAATCATTTTGTCCTTGTACTGCGGTATAATTCTGGGCGATGGCAGGATGCTTCTCAGGGCTAGGGTCATGCCTGCCTGGGCTACAAGATCAGAGAGCTCTTCCATGTCTCTTTTAATGTAGTCCAGGGAGGTACATCTCAGGTCGTTCACACCAACATGGACAATGACAGAGCCATATTTGTACTTACTGTGGAGTGACCTGAGTGTGTGGGTTATGTGGCGGATCTTGGCACCTGACAGGCAGTTGACAGTAAACTTCTCCTTGTTTAACCTGGTCAGTGGGACATCAGTGTGCCTGATTATAGAGTCACCTATGACTAGTGTGTTGGGTACGTTGGTTTGCCTTATGGTTTACTGGCACACTGAGTCTGTGGGCTATGTGTCATTTGGTTGTGTTGGGGAGGTGGAGGTTGCTTGAGTTTCATCTTTGGAGGTCCCTGTTGCTTGAGCAGATTATTATTGAGAGCCTCTGTGAATGTTTTTGTGTTTCTATGTGTGGATTTTGGTGGTGTAGGTTTAGTGGGACTATGTGATGAGTGTGGTGTGGTGCAAGTGTTTACCTTCTCCTCTTGACTGTCAAGTTCAGTCTTGGTTGGAGAGAACTTTACCTCCAGTTTGGCTAGATAAGTGCATCTCTCACAGGTTGTGGTGTTGGGAGGTAGGAGGAGAGGGTTGGGTCTGTGTACATGAGGCAATTGCTACATTGCCTCAAGATGCCCAGATTCATCAGATGGACAGGAGAGAACACTGGGAGCTGACCATTGGATATGCCTGAATAAAAAACTACTTTCCTTTAGACAAGTGAGGAAAGTGAGTATAAGAGCTGTTTTTCTCTAAGCAAGTGAGGAAAGTAAGTACAAAAACTGTTTTCCTCTAAGTAAAGAGGAAGGCTGAGTTGAGGGTTAGTTTTACATCTGTTTTATTACATTGTTTCCAGGCACTATACACCTTATTATGAATATTATCCTGTTCCATCTTACTTTTGTTACCTTCTACTTGATTAACTGATTGATGAAGTGATTGTGCTGCGTTGTGGCTTCTTTGAAATAAAATCTGATGCAGACTACAGAAAACATGCCTACCTACTATAAACTGTTTCTCCACTCTACTGTATCATCAGAAGGCGGGGCTGGATGACATGGAATCAGGAAGTAATTGGACAGTTGCCCAGTTTATTAAACTTAATAGAGGTTCACTGAAGTAACTAAAGTAAAAGCTGCACATTTTAGAAAAAGAAAGTTCACTTTATAAGTTGAGGGCATAATTATAAAAAAATAAATGTATAAAAAACCTTTGCACTTGATCTTCAATGGCATTCAACATCGACTTTCAGGATCTATATTTTCACGTTATCCTTTTTCTGTAGATTATCAAGTGTTGTTTACTGTCGTACTATTGTTTTTGTCCTTTCTTACTGCCTCTAACACATTGCACATTATTACTTGAGTGTCTAGAATTTGTATAGCAGCAGAAGACAATCTGAATCTAAGCCTTCTATTTGTGAATATATTCATGACTAGCTGTTCTGATGAAAGCCATTTTCTTTGAATCAGTGTTTCTGTATTCCAGAATGGACAAATGTCTTCCTGATTTACCAGTATGAGGAAATGTCATGTGATTTTTGATAGTTAGTATCATAATTCTTATTTAATCTTTGCTCTGCGGATATCTCAGACTACTTACATAACATTTCTGATTTGAGTAAAGTCTGAATTCTTGGCTAATAAACTATTGACCATGGTCTTACATGGCAGTCTGCAAGTTTCCATATTTAGCAAAAATACATTTTAATACTTCACAGTACTATTTGTAATATCATTCAGTTTAACTACCTCTGCGTTAGTTGTCAATACAAATCAAATATTTAACACTTCTGTACTAAAAAAGTTGTGCTATGGAGTTACCAATAAGTGCTCAGTCACCTCTAAATACGGAAAAGTGGATCCGACAAACAGAAACAGCTTCACCTCCAATACGAATAGCTCCACACGTCACAGTAGTTCTTCTTTTGAATTCATATAATAGAACTTGATGCATACCTAACAATGTTGCACTATTTTCTATATCTACTTTGATACCTTTAGCTAAAGAATAACATCTTGAGTCACTAATTATTCTTAACAGTACTTGTCTTTTATGAATTTTCTGCAATATATTATCACTCATCTTCCGGGTGCTCCGGTTTCTTCCCACATCCCAAAGACATGCTGTAGGTAGATTGGACACTCTAAATTGGCCCTAGGCATGAGTGCGTGCATGGGTGTGCCTTCTGTGGAAAGTTGGGCACCGGGCTGGCACTCAACACCGTAAAACTCCACTGCCATTCATGAGCGGACAGGTGATCCGCTGTGGTGACCCCTAACCGGGAAAAAGCCAAAAGAAGAAGAAGAATATTATCACTCATCTAGTTCCATTTATGCATTTTAATAGACTTGAACATGTGACCTTAAATACAGACAATTTTGTCTAAGTCTGAATAACACATTGTGATATCTGATTTGGCTAACATTTCTTTGCAGCTTCCTTGAGAAATTGCATTTCTCTTTTCTAGAGTATATCTTTTTAGCCTCAGCAACTTTTCAAGTGACATTGGTAATTATACAATTACCCACAAAAGTTCTAACTCTTCCTGCAAAAGATAATTTTTCTAGTCCTTAAAGGGACAATCTCAGAGTCTAAAATTCTGACCAAAAGAGACTTGTCCTGATACCTCCCAGTTGTCACCACCCACTTAGTAGACCATCATCAAACTTATACCAGGTTTCAATTTACTTTATGCAGCCATGTTTTCGTTCACAATTAATGATATTCAGTTCCTGCCAAACCTTTCGGTCCCCAGTCACTGGGAAACAATAAGGTTATTACATTTTTGTGTGTGTTTGTGGTCGGGGTGGCTAGGCAAGACTCTCAGTGTTTACTTTTAATGAACTTGTCAAAATGCTTATCTTAATTGTGCAGCTCTTTATTTCCTTTATTTATTCTGCATAGAATCAACATTTTAGACTTGAGACTGCCCGTTAGGACTAGAAAGAGAAACTTTTGCAGGAAGAGTTAGAAGTGCAATGCAATCAAAAGAGTACAGTTTACTGAATTCATACTAAATCTTTGCAGTCTGTTGACGTATTCTACTTACTTCTCAGTAAAGCGATCTCAAATTTAGTATATGTAACTATCACAGGTTGTAGTGGCAAGTAAAGTCATAAAATTCCTAAAGGGCTACTTTTCTCTGGGGACAAAAAGCACAGGTGAAACTAATGAATGACTCAGTGAGAGTCTTGCGAGTGCAGCTGCAATTTGAGATGAAATTTGACTAAAACCATTGAAACTTCCTGTAAGCACCCCTCCCCAACCTCCCACAGCCAAAGCTGGGACATGTTCAGAATGCTAGACTGAAAATGCAAACAAATGACCAGAAACAAAAAAAAATCTCTGTGACTGTTCCTTTAAGATAGTCTCTACTTAATAAATTAACAATGTACATTTGTTTATCTGGTTTGTATTGAATGGACAAGTTGGACCTCTGTGGATTCAGCAACTTCCTTTGTAATCTATATGGTGCTTTGTGAAGTTATCTTCTTAGTTTGTTATGCTAATACTGGTTTACAGTAACTATTTTCATCGAATTTCTCTTATTCATAAGGAACAGTTAAGATCTGTTTTATAGTCAGAACAAATCAAGTTTGGGAATCTGTGAGTTTTCTAGAAATTTATGCCACTGGTGTGCCCTCTTGCATCAGTCCTGCTCCTAGACCAGAGTGACTTGCATTCACTTGCAAGACAGTGTTTTAGACACATACAAATAAGTTAGTGTTACCTCTCCAGATATGTAGAGGTATAAAACCCTAAGTCCCAGGTGACCTGAGTCCAATTAGAGGCTCAGGCAAATGATGGAAAAGCAGCAAGGAACAAGCATGCCTAACCCAGGGGTACGATAGAGATATGGGCATTTTTCTGCAATGATAGTGGGTCGACACTGAGGATGTAGCTAGGAGGAGGCGTGGTCTAGCGAAGAGGTGGTGTAGACATTGGCTGAGCTGCTGTAGAGGTGGAGCAATATGCTGCAATGTCTCCACTGCATGTCTGCCTTCAGGTGTAGCAATGTTGCCACAGGTGAGAGGGAGTAGGTAGGCCATAGAAGAAAAAACACCTAGACAGATATAAAGATGGACGAGCCCTGAGGACACCGTTAGAATCTATGACTGGTCTCAGCAATACCAGAGTAAGTTAAAGGGAGAGGTAGGAAATTAGCTAGTAGACCTGGCATGGACGTGGGGCATTGGGATGCTGGGCCAGCAAAGATGATGTAAGGGGATTAAAAAAAAAAAAAAACATTTCAGAGTTTTTTTCCTGATCACAAGCGTCTTCAGTAACTCAATGCTACTTTCCTATTTCAGTAATCCATCCCATATCACATTATTTTTTGAATGCATCTGTAAACTTGGTCAGCCACAGACCACTGGTTTTTACTTGCACCTCAGAAAAGTATATCCCAAACAGTAGAGGCCCCAAGAATGATCCTTGGGGTACGCCACTTCTTATGGGCCTACTACTAGAGGTAGCTACATAAAACAACGTATACAGGCCAGAGGGGTGCAACAGGAGAACACATACATATGTGGAATTAGGTACTAATGAAACCTGCAGCTGTGGGGGATTCCACATTACCTACTGCAGTGTGAGGCCCCACAGACAACAATCACTTATCAAATGACTATCATGCACGCATACCAATCAAATATACAATGCATACTTCACTTCAGCCTAACATACCCTGCCTCAAAGTTCACACTTAAACAATTCACTTTTCGGATGCCTACTGGACGTCAGCTATTACTTGACAGCAGTTAACCAACTTCCCAGATTCTCATTTTGTTTTCCATTTTTTTTATCCGAGTGACAATGACATTTAACATCAAATGAGTCAGATATAAAGAATGTTCATAAAGTAAATTGCAATGGTGCAAGTTGTGTCTTGCATTTTTTTTTTGTTTTGTTTTTGTTTTGTTTTTTACATTTGTTTGTGATTTGGTATCTGTTATTTTCCTTACTTTTAATTTCAGTTTTCTTGATGATCACTGAATATTTAAATCTACACTTGCAGTTAAAGACTGACATCAGATGTTATGCTCTGATGTCATACAAGTAGCCAGGTATATGAATTACTACTATATCCCAGTTAAAGTGGATTCACACACATTCTCCTTAGGAAAGCTGAGTGTAGGCAATACTGAATATTTTCCAGATGTGGAACAATGGATTGATAATTGGTCCATCCAGGAGTTCTGAAGAGGATCATGAGACTTTAGCAATACAGCTCAAATTTGTTTTAAGGACTTACAGAAAACATATGACCATGTACAGTGAAAAGGCCAGTGAAATGTCTACAACAGCTTATGGCTGCTGCCTGCCATGTATCACTTTTATTTGCAGAAACAACTGTGTTCACATTCTCATAATTAATTTAAATGCATTCAAGGTGTCCATGTGACCACTGATAGCATGTACTATCTCCTACCCTATTCACGATTTCCATGAGAAGGAGTGCAGCCAAAGTTTGGAGACTGTCCAATTTGGAGACATAAGGGTTGCATTTTTGCTGTTTGCAGATATTGCTGTCCTTCTTACTCATCTGACTCAGATGGCTATCATTTACTAGAGTAGTTCAATGTTAAATGTGAAACTGCTGAGATGCAATTCAGTACCTCAGTCGGAACTCATGCTTTTCCCTGAAAGAACAGTACACCTCTGTTTTATACAGGGTGCTGAAGTGTATGGGAGGGTCTTTTCCTGAGTGGGATTAAAGGACAGTTGAATAATGACCAATGGACTGGTGTCATGGCAGCAGTAGTACAGTTATTGTATCAGTCCTGTGGGGTGATGTTGAGTAGTACCCATCACCTATCAAACTCCAGTTATGTGCAGACAATTGCCCTAACCCTTGACCATCCTCACTGATCAAATATGACTTCCCACCTTCCTGGCCCTACTTCTCATCCCACAAAACACATCCACTATACATTAAGAGCTGAACTTTTTTTCCATATTAACATCAGAATCATTACAAAAAAAAATAACTGACCTACATCCATGGCTATCCATGCAGTTGCAACACATTCTCACCATTTCTAAAACCTGGTTGTAACTAGGCATCAAAGACACAAACATTACGCCACCACCACCAGTGATAGCATCTATATATTTGATCATATAGAAAAGAAGGGATGAGGCATTGCTATAATGTTTTTCAATATCTCTGAAATCTCTCTATAACCTGGCAATTCACCAACTTTCAGGAATGCCAACATCCTTGTTTCCCCTTCTCAAACTAAAGATACAGAAAAATGTATGTTTTATTGCATTATGCACACCACCAGCAAGCATCTGACAGTACAATCAAAATATAATCTTCAGTAACCTTATTAAACTTCAAAAGGAACCTCTCTGGTCTGTCCAGCTGCTGCATGTGGTTGGCAAGGTACATGCCGAAGGAGGCATTGTACTCAATAATAGGTCTGATAAGGGAGGAGTACAGGGATGTTATGACCTCCTTGTTCCTGTAAGAAATACCCTTACATATGAGGTGGGCCATGTAGAAAGCCTTCCGTACAATGGAGGCAACATGGTGGTTAAAAGTCGAAATGCAATCAACCTTGGTTCCCAAGTCCCTTACAACTGATTGCATGCTTAGTACATTGTTATTAATATGATAATTAGTGGGGATGACATTTTCCCCAAAGGGGATAATGATGCATTTCTTGGCATTCAGTTTGAGGCCATGCTTCTGGCACCAGTCAATAGTTTGAGTAAGGCCCTCTTGGAGGATGTTCACATCACTAGAGGAATTTAAGACAGTGCCCAGCTTGCAGTCATCTGTAAACTTGGTCAGCCACAAACCACTGGTTTTTACTTGCACCTCAGAAAAGTATATCCCAAACAGTAGAGGCCCCAAGAGTGATCCTTGTGGTATGCCACTTCTTATGGGTCTACTACAAGAGGTAGCTTCCCCTACTTTGACTGTATAGGTTCTATCAGTTAGCCATTTAGCTACCCATCTGGTAACATACAGGTCGATACCTTGCTGGGAGAGTTTATCTATTATGCCTGAGTGGGGAATAGCATCAAAGGCTTTGGATAGGTCAAGGTAGGTGGTGTGCACCATCTTCCCCTTGTCCATGGCTTTGGTGACTGTTTTGAAGAAGTCAACCAAGTTTAACAGGCATGATCAAGTGAGGCCAGAGGAAGGGGAACCAAACCTGTCAGGGCCAATATGGTGCAATTAGGATTACTTTGCTCTTCAATGTGGCTGTTTTCTACAGAAAGTTTGGGATTAATGGAGTCAGGGGAAAGACATAAAGGAGACCAGGGGGCCAATTTTTATTTTAATTTTTTTTATTTTACATTTGTTTACTGGGGAAGTCCGATTGGGCAGTGTTGCCCATTTTCAGCGGAGGCCCAGGGAGAAAAGCTCCATACAGTATGACAATCCATGAAACATATAATAATACAAAATGTGAGCCCAAAGAAAAAAGCTTACAACAATTTAGAAAAGAATGAATAAGAGCATCCCTCGGTGATTCCCCACTTGGAGGGATCAGGGGGAAGTAGTTATTGCACTTGTTGTTTAGGGGAGAGGTGAAAGGTTTACAGTAAGGCTGACCCCATCGATGGAATATCCTTTCCGTTACATTCTGAGGGGCCATTTGTGGGTAGAAGAATGCATCTACTCAGCTTGTCTGCTATCAAATTGGACTTCCCTGGAATATGCATTGCTATTGAGAAAGCAGTTGGATCAGATCACCCATTGCCATACTCTGAGAGCTTCTCGACACAAGGGGAAGGATCTGGTTCCTCCTTGTTTGTTGATATACCAGACTACTGACATGCTGTCTGATTGAAATGCAATCATTCCTAAGGGAAGAGCATCTTGGAAAACCTGAAACACTAAAAGCATTGCACTCATCTCTAGGACACTGATATGCAAGTTGGCATCTTTGGAGGAATGAAGTGACTTGGACTGTTTTGCCCAGAAAATGCCCCCCACCCTAGCTGGGAAGCATCCATGGTCACTGTGGTCTTGGACTGGGGAAAAACAAATGGGTGACCTTGTAGTATCTGATCCTATTGAATCCACCATTTGGGATCTTTTGTGCAAATATTGGTGATCTTTATTTGACTTGACATTGGTTGTTGAAGGCTAGACCATTGTAAAAATAACAGCCGTTGCAGAATTCTCATATGAAATCTGGCCAGCGGAACTAGCATTATTGCCTCCGCCATGGATCTTAAAGTCTGAAGAACCAGCCGAGTGATGATTTTGTTGCTACAGATTATTTTTATGACTTGCGACCTGATTGTCTCCACTCTTGAAGGGGGAGTGAGGCTATTGTCTCTTTTGTGTTAAACATTGCTCCTATAAAGTTTAAACTTTGAGTGGGTTCTAGATAGGATTTCTTGTAGTTTATAGTTATCCCTAGATGTAAACATGCCTGGCAAACATTGTTGCTTGACTTCAATAGTTGATGCCTGGTCAGGGTGGAAATGAGCCAGTCATCTAGATATGGAAACACACAGAATCCATGTAAGTCTGAAGTTGAGCTGCCACTACTGCCATGCACTTGGTAAACACCCTGTGGGGCTGTGGTGAGACCAAAGGGCAGTAATCTGAACTGATAATGACTGGCTCCCAGCCAGAAGCATAAGTACCTCCTGGATTGTTTGTTTATCTTTATGTGATAATACACATCCTGAAGGTCTATCAAGCATATCCAGTCATTTTTTTCCAGAAACATAAGAATGGACTGAACCGTGACCATCCAGAACTTGTTTCATTGAACTGATTTGTTCAAGTTGCTGAAATCCAAGATTGGTGTCCAGTCCCCTGTTTTCTTTGACATTAAAAAGAATCTTGAGTAAGTTCCAGATCCTCTCTGTTCTGGTGGGACCTTTTGGATGACTCATTTTTCTAGGAGCTTTTGCACCTGAATAGCTGCTTGTTCCCTCTGACTGGGTGGAACATCAAAGATTTTTCTGCATGGGAAGGAGGAAGGGAAAATGGTACAATATATTCTCTGGAAATTATCCTCTGCACCTAGGTATCTGAACTGATTTCCAGCCTGGCTCTCCAGTGCAGGGACAATTGACCCCTGATTGCTTCCATAGGAGGGCAACTGGCCCTCAATTCAGGAGTGCTGGAGAGGCCTGCCAAAAAAAGATTCTCTGGACCCTTAGTTGTGTGGGTATCCTCTGCCACGAGGGCAATGCCTATCATTGGAGTTCCCCCTTCTGCCCCTGGGGGAACTGCTTCCATGTGTGTCTTGAAAAGACCCTTGGGATTTTCTGAACCACATTTTTCTACTTCTTTGCTGATTCCTGGAGAAACATCTTTGTGGATCTCTGCAGAGTGGAGAAATGTACACTGACTGCAGATAAGGTCTTCCCATCTTTTTCACACCTGGACAATGTGTCTCTTATTTTAGGGCCAAATAAGGACGTGCCATCAAATGGAACATTGATGAATGTAGACTTGAAAAGCTCCACAAAGTCACACAAGTGCATCCAGGAATGCCTCCTAGTGGCAATGCCTAAACCTGCTGTCTACCCACTCCTTCGTCTACATGTGAAATGAGCCTCATGGAAGAGTTGGAAATAGACTGGAGGGTAGCCAACTGGGAAATAACTGAGGCTTGTACTTTGTCAGATAAGGATCCTGAGAGGGTATATGTTCATTGGTTCATAGGTGTTTACTAGGCTAATGACCACAAGGGTCTTTTTAAGCCTAGTCATGCATTACAAATCTCTGACATGTTTTGATACCTTTGACAAGTGTAAGCATGAGACTGGGAGATAAATCCTTTACAGGTTCCCCATGTCCATTAGAGACATAGGTGCCAAACCAGGGATGAATTTCCGGTTTCCAATCCAATTGTCCAAATTGCACTTGAATTGGGTTAGGAAGGAACTCTGCTTCACATGGATAGGGAGCCTGTTCCATAGACAATGTAGTCTCTTGGATACATACCTATCTCTCCAGCAGGTCCTATTTATATCACAGGTAAGGTTTAAGTCTTAAGAATGGGCATTTCTGGTGTTGTTTGTTTTGTGGATATGCAGGAGGTTCATCAGAGTGGGGTCTGACAATGGCCAGTATGCCAAGCATAGATCTTCCCTTAAAAGCCTGTAGGAGACAGAATGCAGGGTTTGCATAGGACATTTTACTTATGTCCCGTATTCTTTTAGTGAGGAACCTCTGTGGACATTCCAATTGTTGGATATACCTGGTTAGGTGCATAAAAAAGGGGCATTGTACTTAATGATAGGTCTGATGAATGCTGAATGCAATGGAACAATAACTTCCTTGGACTTAGATGCCATACCTTTGTTTATAAGTTGTTCAACATAAAATGATTTCCTCACCACTGTAGACACATGATAGTCAAATGCTAGATTACTATCTATGTGTATTCCCAAGTCCCTCACTACTAGCTCAACTCTAATGGATGTGTTGTCAATATGATAGTTACCAGGGATGGATGACTTCCCAAAGGATACTATTAAGCATTTCTTGTCAATTAGTTTTAGTCCATGGCTCTGACACCAGTTGTTTATCTGTTTCAGCCCCTCCTGGAGAACATTTGTGTGAGTGTGAGATTCAATGCTAGCTCTTAATTTGCAATCATCTACAAATTTAGTCAGTCAGAGACCACAATGACGTTGGCCTTGACTTATGAGAAGTAAATGCCAAAAAGGAGTGGTCCAAGGACTGATCCTTGAGGGACTTCACTTGTGACTGTCCTCTTTGTAGAGGTGGACTCCCCATTTCTAACTTCCTGAGTCCTATCTGTGAGCCATTTGTCTATCTACCGGGTGACATACGGGTTTGTACCTAACCTCTTGAGTTTGTCAACAATGCTTGAGTGAGGTATTGTGTCAAATGCCTTGGCCAGGTCAAGGTAGGCAGTGTGAATGATTTTGTCCTCATCCATTGCTTTGGTAACCTTCTCAAAGAAGTCCAATAGGATGACTAGGTATGATCTTCCCTTGACAAAACCAAATTGGATTGGGTCCAGTGTCTAGAGGTTTACTATATCTCTATTGATCATCTCCATGATGATTCTTTCCATGGTTTTACATATAAGACTAGTGAGACTTATGGATCTGTAGTTTCCAGGGTCTGTAGATAGCCCACCTTTGTACAGAGGGATGACTGTTGCCTTTCTCCATTCATGAGGCATGAAGCCTGCTTGGAAGCTACAGTTAAATTGTAATTCCAGAGGCCCTGATAGGTCATGTTTCATGCTATTTAGAAGGCATCATGGGATATTGTCTGGGCCTATTGATGCAGTGTTCTTGGTCTAAGAGAGAACATTATAGACCTGTTCTCTTGTGATAGTAGGGGAAGTTATATTTTATGATATTTCCTGAGGGATGGTTGAGGGGACTAGAGGGGTAAAGCTGGAGCTGAATTTATCAGCCAGGAGATTTGCTATATCTTCTGGCTCAGTATAGGTGACTCCATTTGCAAAGAGCTCTGAATCCAATTGTGTATTGCCTTTGTGGTAAAGCATTTCAAAAAGATTCCTCTGTAACCTAGTGAAGTGTGCCAGGTAGTTCAGGGACCATAAGGAGAAGGTCTCTGAAGTATAGACACACAGCATAGGCACACTTCCTGAACCTATCCATCACTCAAGACTCCTTGTTGGGGGATGGATAGAGGAACCTTCCTCAGCTAGTTCCTTCCTTGTGGCCATTGCCATAACCATGGCATCCACAGGAATACGTTTTGTCTAAAATTGTTTGTCCTCGGAAGTGGTAATAATTTTCTCTGATCTCTGGGGAATTGGCTTAATGGCACACAAACTTGCAAAGCAAGGAAATACAATATAAAATAACTGCCGAGTGAGAATCCAAAGTGACACTCAAGAAATGAAAACAACTGGCTTATTGAACCACTTTTCGTTCCACTCTATGGTGGGACTTCTTCAGATAACATAAACACAAATTCACAGAAGTTAAATAGTCATCAAAAACAATTACTCAAACCAATCATGTGTCCACAACCACCAAAAAAACAGTTCCTTCATTTAGCAATTAAACTGGCCATTCATCAATTAAAAAACAGCTGTTCACTAGATAAAACACACTATGAAACAAGCTGAATTAGAACACAAAATTCTTTCCACTGAGTGTGGATAAATACCATTGGTATTCATATATATATATATATATATATATATATATATATATATATATATATACGGGTCTATATGACATGGTCGACAGTTCATATGATAGACACTCATTTGGTCGACAGTTCATTTGGTCGACAAGCAGATTTGCCCCCTTCCCCAATGTTGTGCAACCCTGGAGTTGATATATATAGCTAGGGGGGGTGTGGGGGGCACAGCCCCCCACATTGGGGGGTGTGGGGGCCCCCCACGTAAAATGCTTGTCGATCAAATGAACTGTCGACCAAATAAACTGTCGATCATTTGAACTGTCGACCATGTCATATAGACCCATATATATATATATATATATATATATATATATATATATATATATATATATATATATATTCTAGGTTACCACAATATATTTTTTTATATATGCTAGTTGTATTTTTAACTAAAGGGTTGGTTATCTAGTTAAGTGTCTTTAAGCCAATGGTATTTGTCCATGGAAAGCAATCAACCGAATATTACTGGAGTACAGGGTGACATGAATACACTGGGTAGCAGCAGGTATTCTCAACCAGAAAGTAGCCAGCTGAACAGTATCAGAGCACAGGGCAACATGAAAGCACCAGGTAGCAGTAGGCAGAATTCATCAACTAGTAATGGATCCTCAGGGCTTATTGGGGCTCCTATTTTCAACCATTGGCACAACGAGGCAGTATTTTTATTACAACCTAGCAATGGAAATCAAATGGAGCAGCTGGCTGGTGGACCATCTGACATTTTATCCTTACTCCAACAATTTGACTACAAACTGGTAAAATATAAAAAAACTCTAATTAGAAATAGCTTATTTTCAGCAATGCATTAGCGGAGGTATTGTGCCGAAAGGACTCAGGGTTTGGTAGTACCCTACTGGCTTGATAGAGAGTTTGGCTTTCCATAAAGACTTATTAACCCTCTTCAATAAGCATGGCATAGAATTATTGGTGCTAATTTGTAAGCACTATCAGCTATTAGCAGATAACTTGATCCAGGAAGCCACTTCATTGGATAATGCAATCAAGGCACATACCTGTTTGAGTACGATAGAACTTTCAGCAGCATTGATCAGTATGTCAATAAACTAAAGAATGTCAAAGTAAAAAACTTCATAGAGAGTGGCATGCTTACAGTGTGGGTGGTGCTTATCCCAAACCTCCTCCCTCACAGGCTAGCCAGTCCCTTGGCAATGATGTAACAACAAGAGACATTCATGACAACAGCTCAGCGATGCCATTATCAGTGGTAAATACAGTGATTCACGGGTCAATGCCAAGTGATTCTTTGAGGAATACATGCCTCATTTCCAATGGACCATTACAAGTTCATGAAAATAGTTCTCTTTCTAATACCAGTGTTGATCAGACAATGGGAAATTTTCAAAATCGTGCCTCAAAGTACAACCTGCATTTGAATATGACTGGCTCCAACAACAACAGGAACAAATGGAACAAGCGAGGCAGGTAAACAACGCAGTTGACTGTAACACCTGTGAAAGTATTTTAAATGCTAAAAAGGATTTTAAAATCTTTAATTATTCTAACTTATGTATTGATTGAACTTATGCTGAAAGGGAGCACTTTTGTTCCTTCTAGTAGAGCCGACTTTGCCAAAACATTGATTGATTTAAAGTTATATGTAAGAAAGTTGAACTTGTCAGTTCTTTTCGGACAGAATGCAATGAGTACAAACTCTTTCCATGTGGTTAGCACTTATTATCCACCATTGCATCCTATCCTGGCTTTCTTTGAACAAACTTGTGAATTAAATATACAGGACTGTTTAACATCTAAAGTTAGATATAAGAATCACGAGTCTAATGTCAGTATGGATGAGCGACAGCTTTTAGAATTTTTGGAACAAGCACCAGTAAGAATAATGCAACTGGACAAAGGGGGTGGGCTTGCTGTCATGAATATAGATGATTACATAACAAGAATGAACCAAGTCCTGAATAGTGGCACATATTTAGAGATTACTAAAAATTAGCTTAACAAAGCACTCAATAGGATAAGATCCTTACTGAATGACATGTTCATAGAAGCTAAGATTGAAATGGACTTGTTCAATTTTTTTAAGCATGCCAGCCCCCAGGATCCCTATATTATTTGGGATCCCCAAAGTTCATAAAAACATCAGCGACCCCCCTATGAGACCACTGGTTGATGCCAGAAGTAGCATTACTTACCCTTGGACTAAAGTGGTAGATCAAATTCTTAAAAAAAATATGTCTCCCAAGAGAAGCATATTTGTAAAGACTGGTGGTCATTCCAATCTCATATTAGCAACTTAAAATACAGGAAGGACCACAACTTTTTGACAGTGGACGTCAAAGATTTATACTCTTCGATATCTCATTTGGAAGGTATTGAATGGGTTAGCTACATGTTATGTAGCGAAGGGGTGCCTTTAGATGAAACCTCCTTGGTTGAGGAGATGCTGGACATCATTCTGTCTTCAAATTTTATTACTTTTAACCACAAGTATTACATACAGAAGATAGGCATAGCTATGGGCTCCCCTTGTGGGGGCAGCTACACCAATCTTGTAATGGCATACTGGAAGCACAAGTTTATTTTTAAGAATCAACAAGTATATGATCAGATACATTTTTATACATGCCACCTAGATAACATTTTTATGATGTTTGATGGTGATGAAGCCAAAGCTCGTAAACTGATTTCTCATTTTAATTCAACTACACAATTCCTGTCTTTTACATATAACTTTAACACCGATAGAATAGCATATCTGGATGTTGATTTAAGTAAAGACCAAATAAATTAATGTTATTCTGCAAAGGTTTTCAGAAAGGAAACATATTCAAACGCATTTTTGCACTTCAGTAGTTGCCACCCGTTGTTCCAAAAGAAATCAGTTGTCAAGGGTCAGTTAGTAAGGGCAGCAATATGGTCTCTAATGATACTGAATTCCTGGCAGAGTGTGACACATTTAGGGAGATGTTTGAGAAGACAGGTTATCCAGACTCCCTAGTAGTTGAACTACTGATGGAAGTACAGGATAAGAGGTCGTCGGGCGTTTACAAACCAATCTTATGCCTCAAGAGTAGAACTGCCTTACGATCACCAATGTCGGGGAGAACTTAATGTAAACCAATGTGGGTGGGTGAGTTTGACTACTCCCTTTAGCATCAACAGTCATGAGATTTACTACATCATTAACAAAAATTGGGGATTAATTAGCAGGGGCCCATTATTGAGTAACAAACTCCAAGAACCACCTCGTGTGATTTTCAAATGAGGTCAGAATTTGAAGAACCTCTTAAAATCTAAAAAGTCAATGAATAGTAATAAGAAAAATATGTTCAAATGCTCTATGTGTTATTATTGTCAATGCATGAATACTGGACAAAACTTTACCATTAGAGGGCTCTCATACAGACCTAGGTACAAATTAGACTGTCAATCTTAATCAGTAGTATACATTGCATAATGTCAACAATGCCCTGCATTTTACATTGTTAAAACTGACCGCAGACTCAGGGAGCGTGTATATGAGCATTTGTACCAGATAAGGAATTTGAAACAGGAGAGTGGATTGGCTAGACATATAGCCAAATGCCCTGAACATAAGTTCAAATTCAGTGCCATTAATTCTATAATACCCGATGGCCGTGGGGGGGGTCCAGATTCACTGTTATTGGAGCGCCTTGAATTATATTGGCAACTGCACACAAGTGCATGTTATTACCCAGGGCTGAAGTTTACTCTATTCTTTGTAGTTTAAAACTAAAGAGCCTTATGAGGTAGATACATTATTGGTTACATATTCTACTCTATTTTGCTTTATTTTTATCTTATACTATTTGAGACATATTTCTCATATATATATTTTTGAGATGTATATACATATCAGTGAAAAGATATAGGTGTTTTCATACACCAATCTGTTTATATTTTTGATCACATTATCTGATTGTATTTATATATATGTATATTTTCTAGATTACCACAATATATTTTTTATATATGCTAGTTGTATTTTTAACAAAAGGGCTGGTTACCTAGTTAAGTGTCTTTGAGCCAGTGGTATTTATCCACACTCAGTGGAAAGAATTCTGTGTTCTAATTCAGCTTGTTTCATATTGTGTTTTATCTAGTGAACAGTTGTTTTTTAATTGATGAATGGCCAGTTTAATTGCTGAATGAAGGAACTGTTTTTATTGGTGGTTCTGGACACGATTGGTTTGAGTAATTGTTTTTGATAACTATTTACCTTTTGTGAATTTGTGTTATCTGAAGAAGTCCCAGCATAGAATGGGACAAAAAGCACTTCAATAAACCAGTCATTTTCATTTCTTGAGTGTCACTTTGGGTTCTCACTTGGCAGTTATTTGAATTGGCTTAATGGTGTTGGGTCCTTCCATGTCCAGCAGGAGATCAACACAATGAGCTCATTGGTGGGCAGAGTCACCCAGGAGATAGATGGGCAGGTACCAAAAGCCTCCAGGTACATGGACTCCTCAGATGAAGGATTGTCGGGCTTCCAGTCACTTCTCTGTTTAGACTTCTTTCCAGGATGTCTCCAAAGGAGACATCACCAGGAGGTGACCCTGGGGACCCTCCACCCTCATCAAAGTCTGTGTCTTTGCTTATGGATTCTTCTGGGGAATCCAAGTGCTTCCTCTTGCACAACTTCTTCTTAGGGACCTCCTTAGTGGGATGATCTGGGGAGGTATCAGATGAAACAGGAATGCCCTTCTGGGAAGCTTAGAGTTTCAGTACCCACTGTCCCTGTGGAGAACATTGTTGAGACTTTTTAGGCAGAGATTACAGGGTTAAGGGCTAAAGATCTGAGGAATAGGGACCATATGAGCTGCTGAAGCAGACATGGCTCTTACCAAAACCTTAAACGCTGACCTCCTCTGAGAGGGACAGGACTCCAGATCTGAGATGGTGAGCCTCTGGATCCTAGTCTCTCCCTGCACTGAGAAAAGTCCTCCTGAGGCAGAAGGTGGAGCCAAGCTAACCTGAGCCAAAGCCCCTAGGTGCAGGGATGGCTCTGAAAGCTTCAGAGTCAATCCCAACACCTTGGAACCGCCTAGGCAGCTATGGTTCTGAGAGGTCTTTGGCTCCTACTGAACCAAAGAACTCAGAGCAAGTGATGAATCCAGTGACAGAGTTATCTTCACATCCAAAGCACACAGAGCTGGGTATCTCAGATCCTGGAACTCTGAAGCTTTGAAAGAAGTCAGAGGAGGGTGTAAAGGAGGGGTAGTTGATGTATGGAACATCTGACCTGAAAAGGTTGTAGTCAAGGAAACCTCTGGCATACTCTACACCCAGAGAATCTTTCTCACCAGTCTCTCCACATCCTCTTTGGTCAAACTTCTAGAAGAACAGATCTTTTGACTGAAAGATCTCGTGGAGAAGTTGGAGCCCACAGAAGCCTCTTCTTTGATTTTTTAGAAGTTTTTGAGGAAGAAGAGGAAGGGATAGATGATGTTGATTTGTCCCTTTTTTGTTTATCAGAGGGGGAAGCTCCAGATAATGTCTCATTGAATGCTGGTGGAAGAAGACCTTTAAGAATTAATTTATTCTTGCATTCAACCAGAGCTCTGTGGTTGAACACATGGCGGATAGAGAAATCTTCCTGGAGAGTATGTGAATCAGAATAAGGCATTTTCCCCTGACTCTTTCCACAGTTTTTGAAGTCAGCTGGCTCTTTTTCTTTTTCTTCAATATTGAAGAGAGAAAAAGTTAAGCCAAAAACTAAGGATAGAAAACTTTTTTTTAAAGAGAAAAGAAAGTAAGGGGGGGGTACCAACAATGGTAATAGGGGAATACACTAAGTGTAAAGGGAAGGAATGCTTACAATAGTATTCAGAGGTACTTTCATACAAAAAGAAGAGGGATATAACAGCAAGAAAGCAGTCGCTAGGTAAGGGATATAAACTAAGTTATAAAGATAAACAGTGACAACACAAAAAAACTATTTAAAAGAGAAAGGAAGTTTCAAACTTCAATTAAATACACTTATCTGCTCAAGAGCAACTGGTCACCACATCTAACATGAATAGCAGCAAACGAGATCTGGGGTACTTCAGAAGTGTACATTATGGGTAAGGGAGAAGCTTGAGAGGTTTTTAGTTACCACGATTATAACAGCTGAATCAGATCTGAGGGATCGGATCTGAATAGGTTGAGGACAGAAGGAAAATTGACAACATCAGATCCACTATTTTTTGGAGGAGCAGACAAAAAATGAAAGGCAAAAATCTGGACAGGTGAGAGCTATGCTCAGTTGTAATTTGGCCAAATCTGACTTCATACTTAATGCAAAGAAGACAAAACTAGTCCTTTTTACTTCTAACTACAAGACTGATTGCAAAGCAAACTTCAAAATCTTGTCCTCCAACAATACAGTAATTGAAGTAGCCTCCACCACTAAACTATTAGCTGTCACTGCTAATGATAACTTGTAATATGATTGACAAATTCAACAAGCTATCAAAAAAAAAATCACCAAAAGTTGTGTCTCTTAAACAGAGTAAATCTCTAGATGGACTGTGGCATAGGGTGCTGATTTGTTGGAACATGGGCTAAATTATTGGCTAGGCTTGTAAGGACCTCAGGGCCAATAGCCTAGTAACTTCCTATGATCCTATCTCACTGATAGAAGTATGGTAATAATGTGGTCTATATCATAAGATCTAAAGTTCAAAAGACTGAACACCAAAATATCTAAAACTCAAGATATTAAAAATGGGAATTTGCCCCTTCTCCACTGATGTGTGATTTTGGAATTGGTATATATAATTAACAGGGCTTATAGGAGGTACAGCCCCCTTCCCCGACATTTTAGGTGCAAGGGGGCATGCCCCTGCATTAAAATGTTTTCTATATCTTGACATTTACATATTTTGGTTTCCAGTCTTTTGAACCTTTATTCTTATGACATAAACCTGGTAACAATTGCCTTCTCCTATCTTCTTTCCACACTTCTTTATGCCTCACCAGATTTCACCAATCTCCAGGGCCTACAGAACAGCAGACATGAGCAGGTGCTACAAGCCAAATATGTATTCAATAACGCATACTCTCATCGCTGCATTGTCTTTAAGTTGTTAAATTGGCTAGAGCTACTCCACCTACCTTGCTCTCTTTGAAATAAGTGTAGAAGACAGTATAGTGGATCAGCCTGAAACGTGCCCTGTTCTAGGTCTCCTGCTTCAAAGGTACACCTCCAAGCAGCATCTCCACTTGAATGATTAATATATCAAGGTTCAAAAGTCCAGCAACATAGCTGGAGATGCTCAATATTTCAGCTATGTCTCCAAGGCCTGGAACTCCATCCCACTCCTGATGAGACTCACTGAAAACCTACTCATCTTCATAAATAAACTAAAACAAATCCTCATTAACTCTTGGTTCTGTCACTATTGCACTGTAGGATGAGGTTACTAACTAGCACTACTACACTAATCAATGCTGTATTTAAACTAGCACTACCACACTAGCCAATGCTGGATTTAGACTTCCATTGAACCACCTCTATAATGAAACCGTAGCATAGTTAAAATACTTCTTCTCTGTTTTATTCCTAATATGTATTATGTGTATTAGGGACCCCTATTGCATTAATATGTCTTACTATGTACAGATGCATAATGTCTTACATATTACTATTATGTACAGAGAATGTCTTAGTATTTGCACAGAATATGAAAATGTGATAGTAGAATCTATTGTTCTTTAACATTATGTATATGAAGCTTTTCTCCTCAGGCCTCCACTGAAGAGGGGCCTTGTTGCCAACTAGTCTTTTCTGGTAAAAACAAAAAAACAAATAGTAAAGGATATGGTTAAGCTTCCAGTATGCAGATCCTTTTTTTTTCCTTTTGTAGGATTGCTTGGCTTAATATCTGTATCATCATGAGGAACTCACTAATCTTAGGTTCATAGGTTCATAGGTGGGTACTAGGCTATCTGCCCGAAGGTATTTATAAGCCTAGCCAGAATGTGTTGGCTTTCACCACCCCCTTAGATTAGTTCCCTATTCCTCTGTCCAGCAGAGCCACTGAAGTGATCCCCGAGGTAAACTTTCTGTTTCCCATCCACTCGTCAAGGTTTCTTTTGAAGAGTGTTAGCGAGGAGCTCTGCCTAATGTAGATTGGGATCTTGTTCAAAAGCATGGGAAGCCTCTGGGACAGGAATCTATCCCTCCAGCACATCCTATTTATTGTTGTGGTGAGGTTTAGATCCCTAGAGTGTGTGGCTCAAGGGGATAAGGTTTTCTTTAGGTGGAGCATGTCCTTCAATTCTGGGTTGGACATGGCCTTGTATGTCAGGCAGAGATCACCTCTGAGTAGGCGGTATGTAACCGAGTACAACTGTAGTTTCTTCAGTGGAGCTGCATAGGGCATCTGTTTGAGGCCATTGATCCTCTCGGTGAGGTACTTCTGTGGTCTTTCCAGCTGTTGCAGGTGTCTTGTAAGGTACATCCCAAATGGGGCATTGTACTCTAAGATGGGTCTGATAAGTGATGAGTAGAGGGGCACAATGACCTTTTTTGATCTGGATGCGAACCCTTTTGTGATTAGGTGGGCCACGTAGAAGGATTTTCTAACCACTTTGGCAATGTGATTATCAAAGGTGAGATTACTATCTACTTGGGTCCCCAGATCCCTTATTACGTCTTCCATATTTAGGGGACTACCACCTACGTGGTAGTTTGTGGGTACTTTGTTTTTTCCAAAAGGGATGACTATGCACTTTTTGGCATTTAGCTTGAGGCCATAATTTTGACACCAGGTATCCGTCTCAGTGAGACACTTTTGGAGGATGTCTGTGTCAGCTGGAGAATCAATTATACCCCTAGTTTGCAGTCATCTGTGAACTTGGTCAGCCATAGTCCTCCTGTGCTTGCCTGTACCTCTGAGAAGTATACGCTGAACAGGAGATGTCCAAGGACTCAGCCCTGGGAAATGCCACTTGTAACTGGTTTAGAGTCGGACCTAGCTCCCACAACTCTCACCATGTGGGTTCTGTCCGTGAGCCAGTTGGCAACCCATCTTGTGACGTAGGGGTTTATGTTCAGGCTGGTGAGCTTGTCTATAATATCAGAATGAGGAATGGTGTTGAAGGCCTTAGCGAGGTCTAGGTAGGCTGCATGTACCACCTTTCCCTCGTCTATAGCCTTGGTAACTGTCTCAAATAAGTCCACCAGGTTTAAGAGGCATGATCTCCCCTTAACAAAGCCAAACTGGGTAGGGTCCAGTGGTTGGAGGTTCCCAATGTCTCTGTTAATGAGTTCCATGATGATGCGCTCCATAGCCTTGCAGAACAAGCTAGTCAGGCTTATAGGGCTATAGTTCCTGGGGTCTGTTATGGCTCCACCTTTGTGGAGTGGAATAACCTGTGCTGTGTGCCACTCTATGGGTATGTAGGCTGTGGAGAGGCTGAGTCTGAACAGTGTGTTTAGGTGAGAGGTTAGTTCGTCTTTGAGCTCATGTAGGATGCAGCCTGGGACAATGTCCAGTCCCATTGATGCTGTGTTTTTGGCTTTGGAGAGGGCTGTTTTAACCTGAGTGTCTATGATTTCAGGGAATCTACATTCTTTTGGTATGATTATGGGCCATTTTGGGGGTGAAAGGGGGGTGAAGTTTGCACTGAACCTGTCTGCCAGGATGTTGGCGATATTGGTCGTTTCAGTGTATTTTGTGCCATTCTGCAGTAACTCCGAGCAGATCTGAGCATTGCCACTCAGATTATTGACATAGCTAAAGAATGCTTTCTGGTTATCTTTGGAGTCCTTGGCAATTTTTCTTTCAAAGCTCGCCTTGGATGATTTTATGAGGGATCGTAGTTTCTTGCTGATACTGATCAGGGATGTCTTCCCTTCTTGGGATTTTACTCTTTTCTGTACTAGTTTCCTCCTTCTATTATATAGCTTGTTTATGGCAGAAGTTCACCAGACTGGTTTCCATTTCTTGGAGGAGTGAGTCTTGGTTTTGCTTGGGATGGTGCGATCCATGCATTCTTGTAGCTGCCCATAGAATGTATTAGTAAAGGATTTTGCCGCTTGGACAGTGTTATCCTTCAGCATGGGGGCTTTGAAACTTTCCACCTCGGTCTTAAGTAACGTGAAGTTTGCTTTTGAAAAGTTTTTCATGGTGGCTTTCTTGTCCAGGGGTGGGGGGCGGAATATGGATATCCAAAGTGATTTGTTTATGGTCAGATCTAACCAGCAAGGGGTTGACCTCTGGTGTAGAACACTGATCACCCATGTTGGTGATGACCAGGTCCAATATGTTGTCACCTCTGGTGGGAGTGTTGATCAGCTGAACCAGGGCGTTTGAGTTTATAAATTCTAGGAAAAGTTGGGCAATGGAGTTAGTACTTGAGTAGTTCTCCCAGTTAATGTTTGGGTAATTGAAATCACCCAATATTAGGGTGTTTAGTAGGACCTTTATGTTTCCCAGTGTTTCCAGAAATGCAGAATGGGGGTCCTGGGACATGGTGGGTGATCTGTAGCAAGCTAAAATTTGAATTGCAGTTTTGCCCATTGTTAGCTGCATGTGAATGATCTCTGAAGCATTGTGCTGTGCCACTAACCTGGAGGTGTGGGTATCCTTGATTAATATGGATACCCCCCCGCCTTTTGTATTTCGGTTTGGGTTCTGTGGCTGAAATGTATGGTATGAGTTGTAGCCTGGTAGTGCTGGTGTGCTCTCTGGAGCATTAAACCAGGTTTCTGTTAATGCACATATATCGATTTTCTCCATACTGAGGAGTGCCTCGAGTGCGTGCATTTTGAGGTTTAGACTTCTGGCATTGAGTAGCCCTACCCTCAGTTTTTTGTTACTTGTGCTATTTACGTCAGTGGGTTTGTCTTTTGAACCTTGCCTAAAAAAGGCACTGTGGGGGTGGCAAGAGCCTTGGCCAGTATTCAAAAGCCTAAGAGTGACAGGTGCAAGCCATCTCTATCGAAGCAGCATGGCTTGTCAAGCATATCATCCCAGGCGTACAGACACTGGATCCCCTTTGAATGACACCATAAACTTAGCCAATTGCTGAAATCGAGAATTTTTTCTTTATACCGTGGTATCATTCTTGGTGAGGGCAGGATGCTACACAGGATCAGGCTCATACCAGCCTGGGCTATGTGATCAGAGAGCTCTTCCATGTCTTTTTTCATGCAGTCCAGGGTGGTACGGCTCAGGTCATTCACACCAACATGGACAATGACAGAGTCATATTTGTACTTGCTCTGGCGTGACCTGAATGCTTGTGTTATGTGGTGGATCCTGGCACCTGACAGGCAGCTAACAGTAACCTTCTCCTTATTCAGCCTAGTGAGTGGGACGCCAGCGTGCCTGACTATAAAGTCACCTATTACTAGTATGTTGGGTATGTTATTTTGCCTTAAGGGCTGTGATTGCATGGCACACTGGTTTTGTGAAGTATGTGTTTCATGGTTTGTGTTGGGGGAGGCGGAGGTTGCTTGGATGTTTGCTTTGGAGGTCTCTGTTGGTTTTGCAGATTTTTATTTAGAGCCTCCGAGTATGTTTTCATGTATTTATGTGTGTTTTTTTGCCACTGCTGGTTTAATGGGTCTATGTAAGACTGGTGGTGTGATGCAAGTATTTCCCTTCTCCTCTTGACTGTCTGATCCAGTCTTGGGTTGAGAGAGCTTAGCCTCTAGTTTGGCTGTATATCTGCATCTCTTGCATGTATTAGTGTTTGGTGGTAGGAGGAGGGGGTTGTCTGTGTACATGAGGCAGTTGCAACATTGCCTCAAAATACTCAGATTCACCAGTTGGACTGGAGACTACACCTGAAACTGCCCTTTGGACATGCCTGGATAGGTACAGTGAACTGTTTTACTGGATGGCTGGTAAGGTCGAATAGAGAGCCTTGTCCTTCTGTACAGTACTGGAGGGTCTAGTGCTAGGGTTTATAAGTGCTTGCTATAAGTTTTGAGCAAGTGCCGGGCTGAGGAATTAATGGCTTGAGTGCTTAAGTTGAAAGTTTGTCTAGTTCCAATAGAAAAATTGAAGAGGGAGACTTTGTGGAGCTGGGAATAATTTTACCTTAGCTAACCGGCACTGCCCGGCATGCAAAACCGGGCAAATACGTTATTTATAGCAGGGGAAA
This sequence comes from Protopterus annectens, assembly GCF_019279795.1. Classification (NCBI taxonomy): domain Eukaryota; kingdom Metazoa; phylum Chordata; order Ceratodontiformes; family Protopteridae; genus Protopterus; species Protopterus annectens. Next base: position 800,730,873 of record NC_056745.1, read on the forward strand.
TGAAAGAGATAGAAATTAGCCCAAAATGGCCAATAAACTATTAATTCCTGGGCTGAAACCACTCCTCTAGGGAGAGATAGGCTGCTCAAAGCTCCCCTCTCTCACAGGTGAAGTGAGAAACTTCATTCTATCCAAGTAAGGTATGGGCAAACACAGAGATTTGTAACACAGCCCTGAATTCAGCACTAACCTGAAAACTGGACTATACTAGCTTAGAAAGGTGGGAAACAAGTATATATATATATATATATATATATATATATATATATATATATATATATATATATATATATATATATATATATATATATATACATATATATATATATATATATTCAGAAAATAAAGCAGATACACTCAAAAAAAAAAAAACAGTTTAAAATTACAGAAAATGATACTTATTGTTATATATCGCAGATTAGAGTTGTAGTCAATGCCCCCAGTAATAAAGTAGGAAGAAACATCAATATAGTAAAAGCAAATGAATAAAGTGCAATATATATATATATATATATATATATATATATATATATATATATATATATATACACATATATATATAAAAAAAACAATAGAAAATGAACTTCTTCTTTTGGCTTTTCCCAGTTAGGGGTCACCACAGCAGATCACCTGTCCACTCAAGATTGGCAGTGGAATTTATGGTGTCAAGTTGCCAGCCCGACACTCAACCTTCCACAGAAGGCACACACACACACACACGCACTCACACCTAGGGCCAATTTAGAGTGTCCAATCCACCTACAGCATGTCTTTGGGATGAAACCAGAGAACCCAGAGGAAACCTATGCGACCACAGGGAGGACATGCAGACTCCACACAGAAGACACCCCAGCCAAGGATTGAACCAGGGAACCTCTTGCTGTGAGGCAACAATGCTAACCGCTGCACGACCATGGTCACCCTAAAACAATAGAAAATTAACAAACTGATTTAAGCAAGTTACACAATTAACCAAAAAAAAGCTCAAAACTGAGCCCTCTTCCAGCAGTCTTCAATCAGACAAGTTCTAACTGCACACTCCAGTTTACTAGGGTGCAAGGGAACCTTCTCTAAAAAAAGATGGCCTGGATCAGTGCTCAAGTTATAAAAACAAAGCTAGATTTAGCAGGCCTGAATCTGGTCTATGCTACAGCAACAAGGCACACCAATTTCAGAAAGAAACAGTTCAAATAAACAGTCACAATAAGCCTGTGACCAGAAATTCCCAGCTCAGAAGGGCAGAATCCAGCCTCTCCTCCCACACGAGTGCAGACCACAAACCTTCTCAATGTAGAATAACTAGCCTGAAGCCCAAGTGCTTAAGCCAGAACTAATACACTTTTAGAATAGCAGACACTGGGCCTTCACTCAACAATTCCCAGCTTAGAAGGATGCAAGCTGCCTGTCCTGCCACAACAGTGCAGACCACAAACCTTCTTAATGTAAAACAGCCTGTATGAAGCCCAAGTGCTTAAACCAAAAGACTTAGAATGACAGTTACAATTTAATCAGGCTATGACCAAGCAGTAATGAATGCAGCAGAATAAATAAAATTGAGTACTTTTAAGAAAAGCAAAATAAAGAGGAAACACAAATACAGTAAAAGCAAATGAATAAAGTGCAAAACTTTTTTTTAAGTGCAAGAAGAGAGGAAGGAAGAACCTAAGTGAGCTGGCCTTCTCAAATCTTCTCTCTGTATTAAGTACAGTGAACACTAGACTCAGAATATGATCTAACTGTACTCAGTTAAGTGAGCAAATGAGATGGACCCAGGAGGAGTGTTCTAATACAGACTTACAGGAAGGGCGGGCAATTCCAGAGACATGAACACTAATACCAACAGAGGAACAGGGAGGGAGGGTGGGGAACTAACTGCAGAGAGACACACAGCACACAGTTCAGAAACACACAATTAGGAAACAGAGAAAAATGAAAATACAGTACTTTTAAAACTGCAAGGGCCAAGCAAGTCTCTCAGGAGTTGAGCATAAAATGATTTCTCAAACTTTGTGGCTAGCAATTAAAGTACAGAGGAATCCCTCTAGGCTATTAAATATCAGATAACAAAGAAGTGATACCAAGATGCTGGAACAGAATTCTTGTTCTGAAAAGTTGAGAGAAGTCAGTTGAGGTATCTGGATACTTATTGAAGATGCCCCTTGGGCCACTATGACAGGAGATAAACTGAGCATGGCACATAGGAGTGGGGACCCCAGAGCAGACCCAAGACAAGCTATAGGGATTATATTTCCCGGCCAATTGGAGAATGATGAAAAATTCTGTAGGATGAACTGTTGTTTGTTGATGGAGCTACAAAAGTCTTGACTTGTCAGCTAGGCTTGTTACCACTGTCATACTTTTCACAATAAGTACTTTAGAAAGCATTTGGAAATGTATGCAAGGATGGACAGATGTTGGCTGACCTTATTTCAAGTAGTCAACACAAATATGATGTGAAAAAGGAATGGAAAACACAAGCCACTTCAGCCTTAATATCTGTAAGTAAAATGTACACCCACAAAAATCATATAGGTTTATACACCCACAAAAATCATATAGGTTTATATTCCAAGGACAACAACCAAGAATAGTGCAGTGATTAAGACAAACACCAGCTAAAGCAAAGCTGCACAATGGAGCTGATGTAAAAGAGTTCAGTGACAAGTATTTCCATTAAATATGTGAAAGGCAGGGCTGAGGCCAGATGAAAGAGTTGAATGTCAGTGGCTTGGATATATTTTAAAATACAGCAGCAGGATACTCCCAATCAATATTACTCTGTGAGAGTACAGGTGAGATGGAAGGTTTAGGGACTTGCTGTTCACACTGAAATCACAACACTGACCAACAAAGACATACCATTTATCTCCAAAGGTTTTTTTCAATGATTGCTCTCTCAAACAAGAGCTAACTTGAAGCCATGTCGGGCATAGCTGCAGTTAGACATAGAGAAGTATGAATGGCACAATTCTGAAATGTAGCAGGAAAACTAGAGGCAATTAAAAGGAGATTTTGTGCTCTCATCCTACTTAGCTATCAGGAGAGTTGACTGATTATTAGAGCTATAAGAAAGCTTCCTGGGCTAATAGACCAGTGTGCTTTGGTCAACTTACTGAGAATATCCCTGAAACCTCACCAGCACTGCCACCATTTAGAACCAACATGAACTCATTACAATATAGTTCAAATGATTATAGACCCAACTTCTTTAAATGTGCTTCTTTGCAAGTCTGCTGTACTGTGCATTAACCCATTCACTCCTCAAATTTGAAATTATCAAATCTGTTGAGCTATAAAAATACTTCTCACAAACGAACTGGGCTAAAGTGCTTTAGCAACAAAGATGAAACCCAAAACACCCAAAGCAATTGGAAAAAGCCCATGACTCTTCTTAATGTAGTTTAGAATATTTATTTATCACTCCACACACTTAAAAATAAAAAAAATTGTATAAAATCACCCCTTCGGGCCTCAGTATATGTAAACATAAATACTTCTTTAAACAAACACACAGCGTTTTCGTCTGCAATCAGATTTCTTCAGATGAAAATGCATATATAAAACAGAGCTCCATTTAAATACTTTCATGCTTAATTGATATGGACATTTCATTGTAAGATATCCATGTGACGCTTTCTTCATTTAAAATACATATAATTTCAAATACAGTTTACATTAAAATAATAAAATAATACATAGTATAATATTAACATTTCTAACAGCTCATAAACCATCTCCAGGATTCACGAATCCTCCGTGTAAAAGTAGAGGAGGCTTACACGGAAACGCCAGTGTAAGAATACGACGGCAGCGCGCCATGCATATTAATGAGGGCGCGCTGCCTCAACTCTAAGGCTAACACAGAACATGCACGAGTGAAGGGGGTGTATCGGACTGCCGAGCAGTCCAAAAATCCATGGCCCTGCAAGTCTCACAATAGGGAAATGTCAACTGACATGAGCGAGTCCGCTCAAATGTGTACATTCCCAACACTATACTCCCCCACAGTCTAAACCCCAGTACAATAATAAAATGTAAATATTTTTTTTTATTATTCCCAATATAGCTGCCCGTATTTGCGCGTGTTTTTGAGGGTTTGCCCATTGCTTAGCTACAGTTAGCAGTAAGACATCGAAGAGGATAATAAGAAACTTATATGCAAATTAAGCAAAATAGCAATAGCATAGTGGTAGAATCTTCACACTAAGAGGAGGCATTTCTGGTTTGAGTCCCACCACTCCCCTTTTTATTTCCTATTGGAAATCCATATATGAAAACAAGTCCTGCCATTTACCAATGAAATTTATGAAAAAGCATTGAAATGGCCTATGTAGTAGTGAACGAATTTTATAAGCAAAGTTTACCAGTATTAAGCACATGACAGTATAATTGCTCATAGCTTAGCAGCACTTTAATTAGCGCAAAAGCTTTGCGCGGAGCTGCGCATCGTGCCAACTAGCGCAACATAGAGCAACGTCGGGCAATGTAGAGCAACGTAGATCAACATCGGGCAACGTAGACCAACGTAGAGCAACATCGGGCAACATAGAGCAACATAGAGTAAAGTCGGTAAAACATAGCCACACCTCCTAGCCGGTCTGGCCAGTAGTGAAATAAAAAGAAATGACAGGCCTCGAACCCGGGATACTGTGCACCATAATCACAGTACTGAAACACTAAGCCATGACAGCTATTCATAAGTATGCACTTTCAACATACATACATATCAGTGTAAGTTTACACATTGCTAAGCAGGTGTACCTTCAGCTGCATTTTTTCAAAACTGGCCAATCACAAATAAGTGCAGGAAATGATGCATATTTAAGCTCCATAGGCGGGAATACTAGCCATAACTGGTTGTAGCTCCCATCTGCAGGCAGCAATGGCTGGTGCTAGAGAGGGCTCTCATTTTCGAGCACAACGTTGGGGCATTGAGGAGTCCAAAGTAATGGTTTGGCTCTTTGTCCACCACCATGAGGATAGACTCCTGTGGGGCCAGTACCAGGGCACCCAATACAAAGCGGAAGCCTGGGACAGTCTAGGTCATGAACTCACGAGTGCCACAGGCATCCCTCGGACTGGTGAGCAGGTCAGACACCACCATGCAGACCTGAGAAGACGCAAGGTGGATCAACTGGACCAGTGGATCCAGGAGGCCCGTGGGATGCCCAATGCCCCACTGCTGAGTAAGTAGCCATGGAATTAAGTATGTAAGAATTGCTACTCTAGTGTATTCTATGGATAGGTATGTCTCAATATCACTCCAATTACTTCACAGCTGCAGGTGTCCGTGCTGCAAATCAGCAAGCCTATGCAGATGAGCTGATAAGGCTGCGCCACCAGGCAGGTTAGTAAGTATTTTGCATGTACTGTTATGTAAAATAAATGAGAGAGCCTGAAAAATGTGTTTAAACACAATAAATAAAGGTACAATAATTCTCTAATAATTATTCTGCATGTACTGTCATATACAATAAATGAGAGAGCCTCTAGAAAAGTGTTTTAAGTCTTTAATAAAGGTATAATTCCTGGAGTGTGTCTGTGTCATTTTTTTGATATGTTGTTGTACTCTTGCATCATAGAAATAGTACTGTTGTATTAAGTGCTGTGAACACACAGTTGGGTAGGCCCATATAAAGTAGATGAAGGGAGTCCCAGTAGCTTTTAAGCATATTCATAGTCCTCAACTGTTGGTTCATGCCCAACATGTACAGGTTAATCTGGCATATGAGTAGCTTGGTATTGTGCTCCCCAGAAAAGTCATTTTGCTGGCAGAAATGTAGGGAGCTGTTAACATATAACTGATAATTTCACCTACACATATCTAGATAAGTATATGAAAGTAGAGCTGTCAGTGTACCATCTCAGCAGTAGTGTGTCTGAGCAACTCACAAAATATGTAGCAGTAACATCTGCATCCCGGACAGTTTGTATGTCAGATACGGCCCATGTATATAAAGATCTAGCAAGACCCATTTCATGATATAAGGACAATTGTGTAATGTAATAATACATGTAGGGGACATATAACTGCAGTCAATAGGAATGTAGTGTAAACTAGAAGGATATATAAGTTGTTAATGGAGCTATCATTTTACACCCTACTGTATGTGCATAAAAATGCAATTCCACACCTCAATGGGGATGTCTAATCTCTAAACATTTGTTGGGATATATGTCCTATTGGTTTATAAATATCTGCATTTATTTTGATGCATGTGCCCTGTTCAAATACCACAATATTGGTGGCCTGTTGCCATCAGTTAAACCTGCAGGCTGTTGCAATGTCCACTGTTGTCCCATATATGCATGTGTCATGCTTGCTGTTCAACTGTTGGAACTCTGGTGTGTTGGGTTACTGGGAACACTTCTGTATGCTGTTATAACTAATAGGTTCATACTAGGCTATCTGCCCTAGGGCATTTATAAGCCTAGCCAGAGTGTGTGTGGCTTTCACCACCCCTTAGGATGAGAATACTATACCCATTAGTTTGCTGTGCCTCTGTCCAGCAGTGATACAGAGATGATTCCCGGGGTAAACCTACGATCTCCCATCCACTCGTCAAGATTTCTCTTGAACAGAGTCAGTGAGGGGCTCTGCCTCACATGGACTGGGATTCTGTTCCATAGTGTAGGGAGTCTCTGGGTGATGAATCTGTCCCTCCAGCACATCCTATTTATATCCGTGTTGAGGTTTAAGTCTCTTGCTCTCGTGGCTCTGGTGGATTTCGATTTTTTGAGGTGGAGCATGCCCATTAATTCCGGGTTGGACATGGCCTTGCATGTCAGGCACAGATCACCTCTGAGCAGACGGTATGCGACTGAATAGAGCTGGAGTTTCTTCAGTCGGGCATCGTATGACATATGTTTGAGCCCCTTTATCCTTTTGGTGAGGAACTTTTGGGGACTTTCCAACTGCTGCAGGTATCGGGTAAGGTACATTCCGAATGGGGCGTTGTACTCAATCATTGGTCTGATAAGTAAAGAGTACAGGGGTACAATGACCTCTCCTGATCTGGATGTGAATCCCTTCATGATCAGGTGGGCAATGTAGAAGGTCTTCCTAACCACTTTGGCAATGTGAGTGTCAAAAGAGAGGTTACTGTCAACTTGGGTCCCCAGTTTGGAATGCTGTTGACTGTTACTAACCCATATTTTCATGAAATCCTCCTAAACATAGAACGTATGGGAAGGCCAGTCCCAGCAGACCCACCTGTCCCACCTCAGCTGGCCATGGCACCTGGCACCAGCAGGTCCGGTGCCCAGCCTGGGACCTCCTCCTCCGCTGGCTCTGTGCCACCTTTGGGTGGAAGCGCTGCAGGAGATGGGGCTCATCCCCCCGTGCAAGCATGGGTGGAGGAGGGCCACCTATCACCTTCTGAACGGTCCGGGCTGTGGTGCGTAGGGAGATCGAGCGTTCTGTCGCTGATCCTCTACACCAGCTTGAGGCATGGGTGGCACAACTCATGGGTGAGCCTGCCCCTCCTACGCAGCCCCCAGCACAGCCACCCTCTGGGTTGTGAAGGTGCAGTGGTGACTGCCCATGGGTGGGGATCTCAGTTCCACTGTTGCCATCTGTGGGCTCATGGGCTTGCGATTTCCAAACATCCTTCCCAGTCAATGGTGTTCACCCACCACATGTGTCATATTCTGCCCCTGTATGCATCTTGTTTCTCTTGTCTGTGTACCTCCCCAACCTACCTCCCCAAATATACCTACTTCCCCTACCCCATATTCCACTCTCACCTGAAAAAAACAAAGGGCATTCTGCTCCCAAAAAAAATTACGCCCCATACATAGCTGCCCATTTTGCACACATGTCCGCTGGACACATAAACTGATATTTAATTGGCAGTACAACACACTTTGTTGTCCTCACCCTTCTCACAGTGGTTGAAGGTTTCATATTTCACTCCAAAATTATTGCATATGCACAGCTGTTGCTGTTAAAGAAACGGGCAGCTATGGGCCTTCCCTACACCCATCATGCACATCCTGAGCTGTTTTCCCTACTGTCTTTCCCTCTTTGTACCCCATTTTCACCACTTTCCTATCTCCCCATTTTCTTTTCTTTCAAAGAAATGAGCACGCGGGTTAGCGGGAGTAAGCACTTTTAAGCAGTAGTTAGCGGGTTTGTGCATGTGTGCGCCTGTGTGCGCTTGTGTGCACTTAGCTAAGCTTGTGTGCACTTAGCTATGCATTGTGCAAACCCATGCAAACTCGCTTACAACTGCTTAAAAATGCCTTAGTCACTCTGTATGTCAGGGCCCTTGTTCTGCTCAGCAGCAAAATAAAATACATCTGTCAGTCTTGAACCCCGGAGCCATTGTAAACATACAATAAATTGGTGCTGAAATCAATATATCATGCATCAGAATGAGTGAATGTAAAGGACAAATAGGAATGCCATAACACAAATTCTGTTCTGTGGATCTTTACCAGCAGTTCTTGTGGAATTGCATTATGACTGTGAAAAGAGAATCAGCCATTCTAGCAGGAAATAATGTTACAGCAGCACTTTACCACCTCCACACAGTATCATAGCAGGACAAACACTAGCATATCTGATTAGGGCAGAGGCCATACTTCCCAACTGTGACTAATTTTCAAGCATGTCCCTGATTCCAAGACAGGTTTTAGCTGTGACCCTCTGAATCCCACTGAAAGCTACTGAAGTTAGGCAGAAAGGTGGTGAATTACACTTACTCAATAATGACAATAAGTAAGAGTTAGACACCGCTTGTACTTCAGGAAATGTATATTAATCCATATGCTCTGGTTCTCTCAAAGTCTCAACCTAATGTTTCTAATATTGTAAAGGTGTAACTCACTTCGACCTACTTTTCCCTGAGTCTGTACAAATATGTACCTGAGTGTTTGAGAGGCCTAACAGAGGCAGAAACACACAGGCATATCAGCTATTCTGCTGTTACACACTGTGCAAATAGCTTTGGAAGGAGTTCCAGAAGCATACCCTTATGTAGGAGTACAACACTGAAATACCAAGGGATGTAGCCATGTACTGGTAGCAACCAACTGTGACAATGCTATTGTTCCAGTGCTGAAAAGACTGGTGTGGTGCACAAAGAATAACAGGCTAACCTCTGGCTACCATCTGGATAGGTCCATAGTTGGGAGCTACACAGACAGACTACTTGCCTTAGTAAACTAACAGGTACACAGCAACCATTTAAGTCCAGCAAGATGAAGTTCACACATTAATGCATAATGCTCTCTGTCCTTCTGCACCCCTACCCAAATGTACAATAAACCTGTATGTTCAGGGTCTACCAAGGATGTAGGTAGGCATACTCAGTACTGAAATTTGTCCCGTTTTCTTGAGCAGCCTGTGCTAATGTCAACACTAAACAAGCACAAACTGTTCAAAAGTGAGTAAATAAATATTCACAGTATAGCAGTTCACAAACAGTTCATGTGCCAAATGAATACATCTCAATAACTACGTTTGTATGGCAGTTAATTGTATAAGTAGAAAATAAACTACATACTTACATGTATCTTGTGTTAGCATTTGTAGGGGTGAGTACAATTCTACAGTGACAACTGTGTAGTGGAAGTGGCAGCATTCAGGTCTGAGTACATTTATATCACTGGCTACACCCCTAGCTTCAGATATAAGAACTATACCAACCTTCTGACTTACACAAAGGTGTCCACAGCAAACAAGCATGGGCCCCACTTTGGAAAGCTGAAAGGGCTATGCCTACCTGACATAGCAATTTATAGCATTGGGTTGCTATGACATTGAGTACTGCAATTACCACACAGCAGGCTGCATGCAATTGCCAAATGGTGGCCACCAATTGGTGCAGAGGCCATCACATGCACATGTGCAGATACCTATAAAAGCAGGCTGTACTTGCTGGCCACACATGCAATCATCCCATTGCAGATGCTGAGCTAGAGAGAGAGAGACACACAGAGACAGAGAGAGAGAGAGAGAGACTCACACCTCCACCCACACCAGTGGAAAAAAAGATAAATAAAAAAATAAAAAATAAACTAATAAATAAAAAAAAAATACATAAAAAATTTACATTAAGCCAAAGATACAGCAAACTGAAAACTAGAAACTCATACAAAGGAAAATATGTAACATATATGTATTTACTGGAATGTGGTAGATGTATTTGAAGACTACTCTACATACTTTGAAACATCAATATGTGGCAGCAGTACGTATCTATGCACAGATGTCCTGCATAACTACTGCCATGGACAAATCAGTGTGTAGCTGTGTGCAGTGGGACATAACTGTGATATATGTAGCTCAGCAATAAATGTCAAACATCTGAACCATGTTATCTGTGTTCTGTACAGTAGTGTGGACAATGGCTGTTTGGGGGAGTAGCGCATACAGCTATATAACCATGGATGTGACAGAGTAACACATGTATGATAGTCATATCAACGTATAGTTTAGCATTGGCAACTGCTGTACCAGGCTAGTATACTAATCTAGCATTTGCAGCTATGTATACACCCTATAATGTTACTGTGTGCTCACACGTGACACCTGTTCATGTTGCAGCAAGGCCCAACAGGTCAGCCGTGAGGTCCAGGGACTTACAACAGTGTGGACCTTGTGTGTGTATGGCACACACATATGGAGAGATATATCTGTGTCAGATATATTAGCATCTGCACATGTGCATAGAGCAAGGGACATACTGCAACTGTTTCTGAAGGGAGGTCATATATATGTTGGTGAAGGTTGTTATGTGCATATTTGTATGTAGGTAGTAGTGTGTGGCAAACAAGACAGCATACATTGCTGGTATATGACATGTGGTGGTTAAACGCTGTGGGTGTGATTTGTTAGGTTTGCAGTGTTGCAGCCAGTGAGACTTGCTAAAGCCACATGGGCTGAGAACACCTTCAATGCATTTCACACAAGACTGTGCAATATCATTACATAACTGTATACCTCACATACTTAGCATAATTGATATTCCCACCATGAAAGGTGGACTGTATATGTGCCTATATGTATATCTATATGTACACCAATGGATGTTTATATGTATGTGTATATATATATATATATATATATATATATATATATATATATATATATATATATATATATATATATATATATATATATATATATATATATATATATGAAGAGAGAGAGAGAGGGAGAGACAGAGTCATATTTACTGCGACAGATGCCTGGTGACAAAGCCATGGCCTCAAGCTCAATGTCTGAAATTCATTGGCATCCCTTTTGCTAAAACCTCTGTACCCATGAACTACCACATAGGTGGTAGTCGACTTAACACCGAAAGTGTGATAAGAGACCATGGGGCACAGGTGGACAGTAGTCTCCCCCTTGATAATCACAGTGCCACACTAGTCATGTAATATGTCTACATGGCACACCTCATCACAAAAGCTGTGCCATCTAGGGAAAAAGAGGTCAGTGTTCCCCTCTACTCATCACTCGCAAAACCCATTATAGAGTACAATGCCCCTTCTGGTATGTACCTCACAAGACATCTACAGCAACTGGAAATGCCACAGACATACCTCACAATGAGTAATACTGTCATCAAACAGATGCCCTATGCAGACCATCTCACAAAACCACAGCTAGACTGTGTTGCATACCGGCATCCCAGAGGTGACCTCTGCCTATCATACAGAGCTATGTCCAGAGCTGTTGGATATGCTCCACGTAAACAGATCACAATCCCTATGAGCTACACGCTCTAGGGACCTAAACCTTGCCACCTCAATAAACAGAACATGCTGGAGGGATAGATTCCTATCTCAGAGACATCCCATACTCTGGAACAAACTACCTATCAATAGCAAACAAAGCCCCTCAGTAGCACTCATCATGAATAGTCTTGATGATTGGATGGGAGATAGGAAATACACCCCGGGAATCACCTTTGTGGCTCTGCTTGACAGAGACACATGAAAAAAAATTACTTGAGTGTCAAAGGCCAGGGTACCATCCAGCTAGGCAGAAGCCCTAGGGCCAATAGCCTATTAGCTACCTATGAACCAATACACACCCACATGTACTTGTTGCAATAATTGCTATGTGAGATTGACTGAGTGTGATGATGAATGTGTCACAGTTGTGGATATGTGGGATAGCTTAGTGGGAAACTGTTTCTGTCATGGTATTATGTGTCCTAGCTCTGATCCCAGCAAAAGATGTGTATGCTATTGCTAGCCAGAAAAAGCAGTATGGCATACGGTCTGATGTAGTCCCTTTGTGTTAACTGGGGTGTGCCATTGGAGGATAAAGCAGTACATGTATGCTCATTGATTGTTACTGCTGGTGAATCATACCCCTGTATGAACTGTAGTACTACCTGAAGGTGTAGGCCTAAACAGCACAGTATGGTGTATGTCCACATTGCTTGGAAACACTGTTTTGTGTGTTCCCTGTAGTCCTCATAGATTACTTGTAAGTACTGACACACAGTACTGTATGGTACACATGTAAAGCTCATCTGGGTTGCCATACCTCTGTGTCCTGTATGTATGTCTGATGTGTGTGTGGGTATGCTTGTAACATGCCCTTGGTCATATGTGTGTTACAGGATATAAGTGCATATCTAGCAACATGTATAGTCTAGTACAGTGGTATGCCACCTATAATTACGAATGTGCACATATTGTAGGCAGGGGGTTTTCATCAACAACTAGTGTGGTATACTGGTAATACTGTAACTGGGCTTTACAATCATTGCAATGGATTACATATTTCATTATGCATTAGCTTGATATATACCTCCTGTGGCTAGGTGGTACATTGTGTTGCATACAGTGTGCCATGTACTGTTGCATAGTCTTACATAGTGGTTTCTCTTAGTTGCTGTGCAGAAAATGTTTTAATATATAGAGTGTGTCAGGCACTGTCAGGCAGTTGTGGGTTGAGCACTGATTTGTGGTATTGAAAGTGTGTATCCTCTATCAGACAATAGTTTGCTATTGATGGCAGTTCAGTGATATCTGTACTGTAGAATGTTGTGTGCCACATGACTTGCTCGCACATATTGTTTTATTGTCTTCCAGGATCATGTCCCACCATCGCAATCCAGCCTATAGCCATGCAGAGGATGAGATTTTAACCAACTGTCTCATTCAACAGTACACCCTGCTATTTTCAAGAACCAGCCAGGACCAGCATGAGTGGACTGTGCTGTGGCAAGATGTTGTCCGTAGGATAAATGAAATAGGCATGCATAACTGGACTTATGAGCAGGTACGACATCACTGCAGTGATTTACTTAGACATGTCTGGCAGCGTGCGTCTGATGTCCTTAGGCAACAGCTTGCCACAGGTGGTGGAGTTGCCACCCATCCCTCCTCACCAGAGTGGAGGAGCTGCTCCTGAGTCTGGGGGCTCCAGGCCAACAACAACAACAACAGCACACATGCATCATCATGGAGGCCGGAGCACCCCAGCAAGTTCACATGGTGTGTGCAGGTAAGATGGCATATCTGTAGACTACTGTTACCTCTATTGTTAAATCATGCATATGTGAGATGTGTACTGTGTAGTTAGAAGATGTGGAGCCTGGTGTTGTTCAATACTTATAATTTGGAACATGATGTTTTGGCCTGTGACTGTCAACCATTGTGCTACTGTAAGATTGCCAACCCACAGCAGCAATGCCGCAGTTGTTGCCACTGACAAACTGTTTCATATCCTTGTAGGTCCCTCTGGTGTGACAGCAAGGCAGCAGCCCCATGCTGGTGAGTGTGTTCTACATTTAATAATGCTAACAAAATGTGCATGTCATAGGTGAGGTGTAGGCCATGTACACATGTAACAGACCTATGCATAATGCATGCTGTGCATGTTTGCTGTGAGACTATGCACATCTCAGTAACATGAGTGGCTGCCTCAAACACATGCAATACACAGAGCATCCTAAACAATTGTGGCTACACTAAAGTGGACATTGGATAGGAAGTCGATACACATGCACATGACATACACAACTCCATCATACGCAGTACATGTTAATATGCTACACATGGCGTATTCAGACACACGCTGTAAGGTCACACTCCAGTATCCCAAATGTCATCCACACAGCACACATAATATACCTGAGGGGTAGAGGCCTATCTTGGGGCAGTGCGACATTCTCCAACACACAACAAATTCATGTTACGCAATGCTCCCTATTGGGCACCTTACAAACCCATGTAACAACTGGCTGTGAAATGGTGAATGTAGCCATGGTACTGCGGTTCAGGTACAACATGATAGGTGCCGGTCTGCCACACATAAGTAGCCTTGAGTGACCACATGATGCTGCATGATAATGGCTCATGGTACAACACGCCATCCAGTTACAGTAACCACAGTACTACACATAGCATTCATTGCTATACACCTCAGTGTTCTGTGTGTGCAAACATATGCACCTATACACAATATGCATAGCAATCACCATTTGCACAAGGTGACACATATATGTCTTGTAATGCTATTGAGTGTATAGGACACATGACACACATTGGGTATGTGTGATGTTTAATGTTGCAGTGGTGTTGTAGCATGCCATGTCATGGCTGGCACTGGCATGTCCACAATATGTTTTACACTCACCATAACTACTGTACAATGGCTATGTTTGCAATGGTATTCCATCAGGTATACACGCACCACTCATCCTGTGTGTATACATAGCATGCATGGAGCTAAACCAGTGTCCACAATTATCTGCTAAAGACACAGACATTATACTCAGTAATGAATATCTATGTGACACACAGATAAACATCCAGCCATGGTATGTATACCTGTGAGTGATGGTGCACAGCACATTGAAGAGCTTGTAATACTTGCACAGCAATGTTGTGTTCATGTACACATTGCATTCCAGGGTGAGGACAATCACTGAACAACAACACACATGCATCAAAGCCATGTATACTGTTATTAACAAGGACTGTATATATACTCGCACTGCATGCTGTTGAGCAACACATGTCCTGCATGCTGACACGTGTGATATGACTGTCTTGTGATACTGTACCCCACCATCAACTGCTATTTGGTATGTTCTGGATTGCTGGTGGTGTGTGTGTGTGTGTGTGTGTGTGTGTGTGTGTGTGTGTGTGTGTGTGTGTGTGTGTGTGTGTCTCTGCTTTAGTGAGGAGTGTATTTGTGTGCATGTGTGCATGTGTTCATGTGTGCATGTGTTCATGTGTTCATGTGTGCATGTGTTCATGTGTTCATGTGTGCATGTGTGCATGTGTTCATGGGTTCATGTGTGCATGTGTGCATGTGTGCATGTGTCTGTGTGTTCGTGTGTGCATGTGTTCATATGTGCATGTGTGAATGTGTGCATGTGTTCATGTGTGCATGTGTGCATGTGTTCATGTGTTCATGTGTTCATGTGTGCATGTGTGCAAGTGTTCATGTGTGCATGTGTGCATGTGTTCATGTGTTCATGTGTTCACGTGTGCATGTGCGCATGTGTTCTGACATCATGTACATGTCGTAAAGTGTGTTTCCTGTCTTCCTCTCACGGGTGCTGAGGTTGGGCTGGTTCACTGCAGCAGGGAATCTGATGTCACTGATTTAAATAGTGATAATGAAGATAGGTGCGTTGAGACACAGGCATGTTTGCCAGGGTCTGTCGTTGGGCCACCAATCGACAGTACACAGCTGTCCACCCCATCCATGCACACAGTCATACTGTCAATACATCCCTTATCACCCATCCGGACACAGCAGCCATACCCAGAGGTCTGGGATGGTATCACATAGGCAGGTGTCCAGGGGTTCTCGTCGGAGCACTGCTGGTCATCATGCCCCTGGCAGACGTGCCACAGGTCTTACAACCTCACGCATGTTCCAGACTGTCATGGAGGCACAGGCACGTATGGAACGGTACACCAGACAGGGACTAAGGGCACATAACAGCGCTTTAAATGACAGTATCCGTGACCTAGCAGGTGCCATCCGTAATTACACTGAGGTCATGGATAGATGTTGGGGTGAGACATTAGATGTCCTCTGCAATGTCATGTCCATGTGTCAGGACAGTGCGGGATGGGTGAGACGTCAACGTGGACGTATGCCAGCAGCATCAGCAGCTGGCAGTCACAGCGGACATCCCTCAAGTCACAACCTCTCCCATAGTGCCAGTACTAGCCCCAGCAATGTTGGGGCTGGGCTGTCCATAGATCATCCTAGAAGACCACGTGCACGTGGCTCTGGACAGTCCATGCAGGGACCTGGCTCCAGTGTACATATGTCTACCTCTGAGGGTAGTACTCAGTCTGGCTCAGTACTGATACTGTCAGTAGCACCCCTGCCAGGCACAGGTACCATATCTGTGGCCGGAGATGGTGATCTGTAAAGCCTGGCAGGTACAGTCTGTGGCTGTCCCACAAATCCCCATATATGGCAGCCACATGGTGGAATTGTGTGCATGCAGACACACATGCACACATAAACCAGACACCTAGGGCTAACACATACCTGCACACATTACATCAACATTGGCCCATACCAGTACTCCTGGCCCTCACACACACACACACACACACACACACACACACACACACACACACACACACACACACACACACACACACGTCGATTGTATGGCTCAATGTAGGCCTCTGGCAAACCAACAACACACCCTGTGCATATGATCAAAACTGTTCCACCTCCTGTCATCTGTAACATTGATGCAGGAACACCCTAACATGGTGCTGATGCAAAGGGTGACTTTATGGCAGTATAGCAATGTTAGCATGTTGTCAGCAGTATAGTGTAATGTTATCCTTGAAGGTGTAGCTGAGCAGCCATGTTGCATTAAAGCTCTGATTGTCAATGTAGTATTGTTTACACCAGTGTTAATCCCAATAGTGTATTGTCTACCCATGTGCCACTTGGCTGATGTGTGTAGTATTGGCAGCATGTGATAGAGAGTGGACAGTACGTGTGGGATGTGTGCAGCACAGGTTTGCAGGTGTACATTTGTGAACATGGTGGAGGTGCACTGTCTGCATGTACGTGCATAGTGGACACATGGGCAGGGTGACATGCCCTGTATTACAGAGTGTTAACACTCCATAGTTTCTGTTGGTGGCCAGGAACTTGGGTACATATGTGTGTATGACATGGTTTGACACTGTGCTGTGGGTGATACTGTTACTATCTGTCATTGGTTTGCATTCTGGTAGTATACATAACCTCTACAGCCTGACCATAAACAATTGTTAGATGATGTCTTCACAACTGACAGACAGATGTAGGACACACAGTAACATTTGTACCCTTCAGGAACTATACTATGACAGTAACCAGTGGTGTTCTCCTGCACCCATTCCTGGGACCACTCCTGATTGCCATATAGCTCACTTAGGTACAAGCAAACACAGTAGGGATATGTCCGTCCACATCTGGGAATGCAAACTGTGGCCTATAATGCATTCTCTAGATGACACACACATCCTCCACAAGGGTATCATATGGACAGATACCTGTTGTCAAACCCATGCTGTAAAACTATAAGCCAACTAAAGCATGGTCATCCACCTTTACACAACATAGTATCCCCGCAGTACCACATAGGTAGTAGCCCCCAACATGTTGACAGGTACCGATATGTACATACAGCCAAGTGTTACATCATCTCTCCTTTGGTAATCACATTTCCAAAGGTATTTTAAAATCCCTTGGTGAATCACATAAGCGATAAGGGGTCTGCATGCATATCCACAAAGGTTGTTGTATACCTATAATGTATAGCCATCACTGACAGTCTTTGCTGCATTTTAACTGGTCTGAAATATACCTCAGGCATAAACCCTCACTCACACTATTCAATAGAAACCGTAATGGCTGTGTGCGACACAGATGACCTAGGCCAGGGATCACTGCAGTGGCTGGGATTGTCACAAGCATACAGATGTGACCTAAGGTCTGGAAAGCAGCAGCACACTCTGGAAAATATAACAGATGTGTTCATGGAGAAACCAGGGTTCCCACCTCTGAAATAATTGAGGTCACATGTACTTATATGAATTTGCCACGCAGCTACCTGACATGCACTGCAAATACTGTTGTCATTGTGATATGTCATACAGTAGTAAAAGCAAAACCCACAACACAGTGACCAACTGTGTCACACACATAGAGAATACACACACTCACCAAGTGCAGGATTCAAACCCCTACCTAACTACTTCATGATACTAGAGTAGTACGCATTTACATGACACGCTATACACATTATTGGGAGTTCTTCTTTCCACAGGTATATTTGTAGGATGGTGACATCATCAGACTTGACAAAGAGAAGTATACCACTTTTAAGGTGTTGTAGTTGTCTCCAAAAAGGTTGCTCCTCTACAAGGAGATATACACACACAGTCATACAGTTGTCAAGTGCAGGATTCAAACCCCTACCTAACTATCTCATGATACTAGAGCAGTATGCATTTACAAGACGCGCTACACATATTTTTGGGGGTTCTTCTTTCCACAGGTATATTTGTATGATGGTGACATCATCAGACTTGACAAAGGGAAGTATGCCACTTTTAAAGTGTTGTAGTTGTCTACAAGGAGATACACACACAAACACACACTGTCATACAGTTGTCAAGTGCAGGATTCAAACCCCTACCTAACTACCTCATGATACTAGAATAGTACGCATTTACACAACACGCTATACACATTACTGGGAGCTCTCTTTTCCAAAGGTATATTTGTATGATGGTGACATCATCAGACTAGACAAAGTGGATTACATTAGGTGGGCTACATAGAAGGAATTTGTAGACACTTTGGCAATGTGATCATCAAAGGAGAGTTTACTGTCTACCTGTGTCCCCAGGGCCATAATTACATTCTCCGTACATACTGGATTCCCACCTATGTGGTAATTTGTGTTCACTTTGCATTATCCAAAGGGGATGACTATGCATTATTTGGCATTCTGCTTGAGGGCATTGTTTTGACACCAGGTATCTGTCTCTGTAAAACCCTTCTATAGGATGTCTGTGTCAACCGTGGAGTCAATTATGGACCACAGTTATCAGTCATCTGCAAACTTGTTCAGCCTTACTCCTCCCATGCTTGCCTGTACCTCTGAGCAGTATCTACTGAACAGGTGGGGTCCCAGGACCAATACCTGTGGGATGCCATTTGTGACTGGATTAGAGTCGGACATGGTACCTGCAACTCTGAACATGTGTGTTTGATCTGTGAGCCAGTTGGCCACCCATCCTGTGACATAGCTGTTAATGTTCAAGCTGGTAAGCTTGTTCATGATGCCAGAGTGGGGAATGGTGTCAAAAGGCCTTAGTGAGGTCCAGGTGGGCTGTGTGGACTACATTCACCTCCATCTATGTCCTTGGTAACTGTTTCAAAGAAGTCAACTAGGTTTAGAAGACAGGATCTACCTTTAACAAAGCCAAGTTGGGTAGAGTCCAGTGTCTGGAGGTCCCCATAGTCTCTGTTTATGGGCTACATGGTAATTTGCTCCATGGCTTTGCAGACCAGGCTGAGTAGGCCTATAGGGCAATGGTTTCCTGGTTCTGTTGTGGCACCCCCTTTGTGGAACTGGATGACTGTTGCTGTATGCCATTCCTTGGGTACATAGCCTGTGGTAAGGTTGAGTCTGGACAGTGAATGTAGGTGATGGTGTATTTCCTTTTGGGGCTGGTGTAAGTCGCAGCCTGGGACACCATCCAGTCCCACTGATGCTGTGTTCTTAGGTTTGGATAGGGCTGTTTCTACCTGCATGTCCATGAAGTCTGGTGCTCTGCATTCTTCTGGGATGGACACAGACCCTTTTGGGGGTGATGTGGGGGGGAGTTTGCACTGAACTTGTCCCCCAGGATGTGGGCAATGTAAGTTGGTTCAGTTTATCTTTTTCCATTTTGCAGTAGCTGACAGCATTTTTGACAGTTCCACATAAATGTTTGGTATAGCTAATGAAGGCTTTGTGGTTGTTATTCTTACATTCCTTTGCAATTTGTCTTTAGAAACTGGCCTTGGATTATTTTATGAGCGATCATTGTTTCTTCCTAATAATGATCAGTGATGCCTTTCCTTATGTGAAGTTTGCTCTATCATGTGTTCATTCCCTCCTTCTGTTGTATAGCTTATTTATGTGCGACAACCACCAGATTGGTTTCCTATTTTTGGAGGAGTGCATCATGGTTTTATTTGGCATGTCTCAGTCCATGCATCCCTGTAGATGCTCATAGAATGCACTTGTAAATGATTCTGCAGATTGTATAGCATTATCCTATAGCAAGGGTGCTTTTGAACTTTCCACTTTGATCTTGAGAAGTGTGCTGTTTGCTTTACAGACTTTCTTCACAGTGGTTTCCTTGACCGTGGGGGGGGTGTGTGATGTGGATGTCCAGTGTGATTACTTTATGATCTGATATTACCAGTGAGGGGTTTAACTCTGTTGTGGAACACTGGTACCCCATGTTGGTGATGATCAGGTCCAGTATGTTGTCACCTCTAGTGGGCATGGTAACCAGCTGTTCCAGAGCATTTGAGTTTTTAAACTCTGGGAAGCATTGGCCAAAGGACGTTGTACACGAGTAATTCTCCCAGTCAGTTTTTTGGTAGTTGTACTCTCCTCATATAATGGTGTTTGGTAGGACCTTCATATTTTCCACTGTTCTCAGGAATACTGAGTGAGGTTCCTGAGACAAGGTAGGTGATCTGTAGTAGGCTACAATCTGATAAGCAGCTTTGCCCAATGTTAGTTGCACTTGCATAGTCTCCAAAGCCTCATGCTGTGCCACTAACCTGAAGGGGTGGGTATACATAAGGTAAATGGATACACCATTTCCTTTTGCATTTCACTCTGGGTTTTGGGGCCGAAGATCAGAGGGATTGTGAGTGTTTTATGTGGAGCATGTCCAACAGCTCTGTGTTTGACATAGCTTTGTATGTTAGGCAGAGATCACCTCTGAGTAGGCGATATGCGGGAGAGTACAGCTGGAGCATTTTGAGACGGTCTGTGTATGGCATGTATTTCTGGCCACTAATGCTATTTGTGAGGTATTTCTGCAGCCTTTCCAGTTGTTGTTGATGTCGTGTGAGGTACATAGCAAAAGGGGCATTGTACTCTATTATGGAACTAGTGAGTGATAAGTAGGGGGTAACAATGTCCTCTTCTATCCTGCATGAAACACCTTTTGTGATGAGATGTGCCATGTAGAAGGATTTCCGGACTACTGCGGGGATGTGATTACCACAGGTGTGTCCACTGTCCACCTGTGACCCAAGGTCTCTTATTACACTTTCAGCGTTAAGTATACTACCGCCTATGTTGTAGTTCATGGCTACAGAGTTTTTACCACAGGGGATGACAATGCACTTTTTGGCATTGAACTTGATGCCATGGCTTTGACACCAGGCATCTGTCTCAGTGAGGCCCTTTTGTAGGATGCCCACATCTTCAGTAGTTTTGATTATGGCTCCTAGTTTGTAGTCATCTGGAAACTTCATTAGCCACAGACATTCCATGTTAAAGTCTAACTCAGGGAAGTAGATTCCAGACAGGCAGGACACAGGACTGAACCCTATGGTACTGCACTTCTCTGGTCTATATCGTACTTGGAGTCTGCTACTTTCACAGTGTGTCTTCTGTCAGTTAGCCAGTTGGCATCCCATCTTGTGACATAGCGATCTATACCTAGTTTAGTGGGTTTATCTATAATTCCAGAGTGGGGGATGGTGTTGAAAGCCATGGCAAGCTCTACATAGGCTGTGTGAATCACCTTACCCTTGTATACGGTTCTGGTGACTGCTTCAATGATGTCTATCAGGTTTAGGAGACATGATCTGCCTTTTACAAACCTAACATGGTTGTGGTCCAGTGTTTGGAGATTACCAGTGTCTTTTTTTATCAGTTATATGATGATACATTCCATGGCCTTGCAGAGCAGGCTCATCAGGCTAATGGGCCGCTAGATCCTGGGGTCAATGGTGGCTCCCCCCTTGTGTAGTGGGATAACCATCGCTGTGCGCCATTCAGCAGGCACAAAGCCTGAGGTGAGGCTATTATTGAACATGATACGTAGGTGTGGTGCCTGTTTGTTCTGTAGTTTGTGTAGACCACAGCCTGGGATGTTATCTGATCCCATGGATGCTGTGTTTCTGGCTTTGGAGAGTGTTTTTTACCTGTGCAGCCGTGATGACAGCAACTTTGCAGTCTTCCGTTATAGAGTTGTGCTCTTTCATGGGTGGGGGGGGGGGGTCAAGTTAGCACTGATCCTATCTGCCAGGATGTTGGCAATATTAGTTGGGTCTGTATATTTAGTGCCATTGTGCTGTAACTCAGAGCAGATCTGAGTGTTGACATTGACATTCTTGACATAGCTATAGAATGCTTTGTGGTTGTCTTTAGAATCAGTGTCGATTTTGTTTTCATAACTAGCTTTGTAGGATTTTATCATGGATCACAGCTTCTTACTGATGTGGACCATGGAGCTCCTACCCTCATGGGATTTTACCCTGTTTTGCAACAGTATTTTCCTTCTGTTGTGCAGTTTTTTTATGGCAGGGGAACACCAGATTGTCTTTCTTTTCTTGGAGGTTAGCGTGTTGGTTCTGTTTGTGATAGCACGATGCATGCAGTCATGTAAGTGCTTATGAAGTGCAATTGTGAAGGATTCAGTAGTTGTAACTGTATTGTCCATCTGCATGGGTGTCCTGCAGTTCAGCACTTCTGTCTTAAGAAGCATGAAGTTGGCTTTGGAGACATTGTTTAACATGGTTTCCTTAATGGGGGTGTGGGTCCAGAATGTGGATACATAGGGTGATTAGCCTATGGTCAGATGGGACCAATGAGGTGCTGATGTCAGGTGTGGAACACCGGTCACGCAGGACAAACCACACCCCTTAACCAACACAAATAACCACAAAGTGAGCCAAATGCTACTCATTGCCAGAAGTCTCAGCCTCCAGATGCACACACTCGAGGCACTTCTATGGAGAATATTGATATCTGTGCAGTATCAGTAACCTAGTTCAAGGCTCCAGACAGCACACCAGCACTACCAGGATACTACTCATTCCATACCTTCCAGCATCAGAACCTGAATCATAGCACATAGGGTGAGGATGTATCCATATTCATCAAGGATACCTACACCTCTCTCTACATGCTCTCTACAGGATATGTACCCATAGAATGTTGCACAGCAACGTTCTTCACACTCCACAGGGGTGGGGCCTCAAAACCCCTTGGCATTCATGCTCTATGAGCCTGACAAGTGTGTTCTGCAAGGCAATGGAGCCAATCTTAATGGAAGTCAACAATACAGAGATTAGGAACTTCACACAGTTGAGCACACACAGTTTGGCTTGGTCAAAGGCAGACCACGCCTCCTGAACTGGGAGGATCTCTTTGACACTTACCCAGGCTACGGATGATTGAAATGAGATCCACACAGCCTACCTATGCCTCATTAAGGCCTTTGACACCATTACTCAGTCAGGTATCATAGATGAACTCAACAACCTGCCCATGAATCCATACATCACAAGATAGACTTGTGGCTCACAGATAGATCCCACACATTGCAAGTTGCTGGCTACATGTCAGACTCTACACCGGTAATGACTGGTGTCCCCAGGATTCAGTCCCGGGGTCCCTCCTGTTTGGTATAGACTTTTCAAATGTACATGCCAACACAGGAGAGTTGTGGTTGACTACGTTTACTGGGAACGGTAAAGTGTTTGTCATAATATATTCCCCGGAAGACAGACAGATTCTCCAGTAGGGACTCTATGAGACAGATGTGTGGTGTCAGAATCATGGCCTCAAGCTCACTGTGGAGGTATGCATAGTGATCCTCTTTGTTGAAAACAAAATACCCACAAACTACCACATGGGTGTTACCCCCTTGAAAATGACAAGGTGATAAGGGATCTCGGGACACAAGTAGACAGTCATCTTTCCTTTGACAACCATGTTGCCAAAGTGATTGGGAGATCCTATGTGGCCCACCTAATCAACAAAGGGTTTGCATCAGGATCCAAAGAGGTAGTGTTGGCACTCTACTCTTACATCATCAGACCCATCATTGAGTACAGTGCACCATTTTGGATGTACTTGACTTAGCATATCCAGCAGCTGTAGAGACCACATAGGTACCTCACCAAGAGGATTACTGGCCTCATACAGTTGTGTTATGCAAAACAACTGGTAAAACTTGATCTGTTCTTCGTTGTGTACCACCTACTCAGAGGCACACTCTGCCTAACATACAGAGCCATGTCCAACACATAACTGTTGAACATGCTCCATCTACACATAACATTGAGTTGCCCTACACATTCCAGGGATATGAACCTCATCAGAATGATGAATGCAACATGCTGGTGGGATAGAGTACCATCCCAGACACTTACCTTACTGTGGAACAGAGTCCCAATGTACATCAGACATAACCCCTCGCTGACACTCTTCAATTGGAACCTTCATGAGTGGATGGGGAACAGACAGTTCATGCCAGGCATCAAATCAGCAGCCCCACTAGAAAGGGGCTTAGGGTACTAACTATTAGAACTAGGCCTTGGGAGACTACCCAATGGTGTGGTGAAAGCTGCACAACTTGCGTAGGCTGATATATGCCTTTGTGGAGATAGTCTACTATATACCTATGGACCTATGTGACAGGTACATGTCTACAGATAGTAGATGTGCACTTCATTGTACAGTCATGTTGTACAGCAGGCATATGGACCACATACACTGTAATGCTTACAGATACTGGTGGCTGTTATGTAGAGTGGGAGAGGTGTGCACCTCATGTCTTTCGTGCCATTGGGATGTGTGCTGGGTGGGACAGTCCTGGATGGCTCCCCGTCATGGTCACCCTCTTACACACATCTCCACCCATCCATCTTTAGCTTATTATACTGTGTTCCCCCTACACACACATATATATATATATATATATATATATATATATATATATATAGGTACACAGGTAGGTGATAGGCTATCTGCCTGAAGGCATATATTAGTATGGCCAGAGTGTGCAGCTATCACCACCCATGGAGTTAGTTCCCTAGGCCTCTGTGTAGTAGAGCTGATGAAGTGATCCATGGTGTGACAGTTCAGTTTCACATACATTTATCAAGACTCCTCTGGAAGAGTGTCAGTGAGGGTCTCGGCTTAATATGAGTTGGGAGCCTGTTCCAAAGCAAGGGAAGTCTGTGAGTTAGTCATGTATCCCTCCAACATGTTCTATTTAATGTTGTGATGATGATGATATCCCTAGAGCATGTGGTACAATGAGCTTGGGTTTACTTCAGATAGCGCATGTACATCAGTTCTTCATTGGACATGAACCTGTCTGTTGGGCATAGATCTCCTGACTAGACAATATGCAACAGAGTACAGAATGAGTTCAATTCAGTCTGGTTGCATGGAGCAACTGTTTGAAGCCAGTAATCCTCTTGTTGAGGTACTTCAGTGGTCTTTCCATCTGCTTAAGGTGCCTAGTCAGATTCATCACGGGTGTGTTGTGGTACTCTCTGACAGGTCTGATGACTGATGAGTAGAGGGAACCTCCTTTGACCTACATGCAAAGTCCTTGGCAGTTTGTGGGAACAAATAGCATGATTTTCTAACCACTTTGTGAATATGTTTCTGGAAGTAGAGATGACTATCCACATGTATCCATAGATCCCTTACTATCAACTCCATATTTAAGGTGTTGGCACCTATGTGGTATTTGTATGACTGTAGCTCGAGGGTATATTTTTACACCACATATGTCTGACTGAGACCCTTTTTAAGGATGTCTCTGTTGTCCCACACATCGATTATGACAACTTTTTAGCAGTCATCCACATACTTTGCTAAACATAGCCCTCATGTGTTTGACTGTATTTCTGAAAAGTATACACCAGACAGGAGGGGTCCAGGACTGAGCCATGGGGGACAGCAGTTGTTACCAGCTTGAACAGGAGACCACAATTCTTACCTTGTGGGATCTATCTGTGCCCCAGCTGGCAATCCATCAGATGACATACATATGTATGCACTGGTTGTTGATTTTGTGAATACGACATGTGTCTGGGATGTTGAAAGAGGGCTTTCCAAGGTCTATGTGGGACGTGTGTAGCTCATTTCATTGATCTATGTCCTGGGTGACTGCCTTGAAAACAGTCTAGCAGGTTTGGGAACCATGATCTGCCCCTGACCAAAACGGAATTGGTAGGGTTGGGTGTTTGTAGGCTAACAATAGCTCTGTTTATGAGTTCCATCATAATGGACTCCATGGTCTTGCAGATCAGGCTTAATAGGCTTATAAGACAATAGTTCATATGGTCTGTTGTGCACCAACACTTGTGGTGTGTGCCAAATGTTGCTGTAACACATTCAACGGTCTCATATCCTGTACAGAGGGTGAGTCTCAACAGACTGTTCAGGTGCAGGGTCTGTTTGTTTTGGAGTTCACATATGACACAGCTAGGGAAGCCATGTCATCCCATAGAAGCCGTGTTTTTAGGTTTGTAAAGTGCTGTTTAACCATTGTATATGTGATTTATGGGTTTTTACAGTCTCCAGGTATGATAATGGGCCCTTTTGTCAGTGACAGGGGGGTAAATATGTATGAACCTGTCTGACAAGATGTTGGCAGTATCAGTCATGTACATGTATTCATTTACAGTTTGCACTGACTCAGAACATATATGTGTTTACATTGATATTTATGACATTGCAAAAGAAAGCTGCATGGTTCTCTATGGACCCTTTGACAATATTTTTGCCAGAACATGGATTGGATAATGTTAGGAGTACTCATTGTTTATTGATGATACTGATCGGAGATTTATTGGTTTTCTTTGAAATTTCACTTTCTTTGAACAAGTTCAGTACTTGTAGTACATAGTTTGATTATGACAGGAGTCCAATATATTATATGTGTCTGTTTTCATATCACTGTGTGCACAAGGCAGGATTGGTGAATAGTGACATGTTTCTGGGGTGAGAACTGCAACTGGCAGATATGTGTGGCCCACTGCTGTTCTCTGACATGGCCTAAGTGTGTGAGCATGCCCAGTATGACCTTTCAGTATGTTGCTGACTGAAATTTGCTAAATTAGTTGAAGTGTGTGAGCATGCCCAGTATGGACATATATACTATATGTGTGTGGAAAATCAAGTTGTTTTTTACTTCAGGGATCACCTTTGTGTTGTACATCGACAGGAAGCACGCTGTGCCTACAGGGCTTCCGTGAGTCGCTTTGCATAGACTTATCAGCATTCCTACATACAGGGGGGACAGCTATTATTTGTACATTTCTATCCAGGGGGCACACCTGATTGTTACTGTAGGTGTACATTGAGTGAGGGGTTGACCTGACGCTTATACACATTTGCTAGGCCTGCACTGCTATGTCAGGTACTCCATTTCAGTCTGTACTGTTGCTTATCGTACTGGCTTGAGGCATACTACTGTACTACAGAACTTAGCTTCCAATTTCACGTAAATTAGTTTGTGATTTCATAGCCTACCCAACCCACATCACACTGCCTGGCCTGCTGTTATTTGTCTGCATAGGCCTGGGGGGAAGTTCAGAGTGCATGATACAGCATTTGTTTGTGTTTGCGTTAGTCTACAATTGCCTTGCTGTGTCTGTGCCAGTGAAATGCTGTCATGGCTTAGTGGTTCAGTACTGTGACTATAGTGCACAGTATCCTGAGATCGAGTCCTGTCACTGCTTTTTATTTTCCTGCTGGGCAGACCTGACTGGTTAAGGAACAGTAAAGCAGGTGTGAGCGTGTTTACCCGACTTTGCCTGATTTTTCCCAACATTGCCCAATGTTGCCCAACGTTGCCCAACTTTGCGCTAGTTTGCGTGGTGCTCAGCTCTGCGCAATTGTGCTTAAATATGCTAAATAGTGGTAAAATGTGCTTAACACTGCTTTATATTGCTTAATATAGGGAAACCATGCCTCAGGGGGTGCTGCAGGGCTGCCTATGTCAGATGCACATTATACACTCCCTATACATGTTTGAAAACAGGTAGTGTCAAGTTAGGCATCCCTTTTATTGTATGTGCGAGTCAGAGAGAGGTGTAATTTCCAGGATCCCTACTGAGTCAGTGTATGTGCTATGCGTTGCCTCTTTGCCAAGGCCAGGGCATACTGAGCATGCCTCCTTCTGCCTACTGGGGCAGGCTCAGGTTTTTCCTCCTCCAAGTCACGCTATGCCTGTGCAGGCCTTGGCAATGGTGGGGGGCTGTTTGGCCCTGCCCCATGCTGTTCCTGCTGCAGCTGTTTTCGCAGGATCATATTGTGTAGCATGGCACATACCATGACAATTTGGGTACATGTAGTTGATGAGTACTGCAAGGCTCCACCAGATGTGTCCAGGCACTGGAACCATGACTTGAGCATCCCAAACCCATACTCAATTATGTTTCTTGTTTGTGCATGTGCCTCATTATGGAGTTCTTGTTTGGGTGTGTGTGCATTTCTGATGTGTGTCATCAGCCATGGCTCCAGTGCGTATCCCCCACTAGGTGACCATCAGGGATGTCCCCACTGGCAAATCTCTGGTACAGCTGCGTCAGATGCCAGATGTGAGAATCGTGATAGCTTCCAGGGCAGCCAGCTCACACATTCATTATTATGCCCTGGGCATCACACACAACCTGGCAGTTGATGGAGGGGAAGACCTTGCTGTTGATGTAGACTCTACCCTGCTCACTGGGTGGTGCTTTGATATGTATGTGCGTGCAGTCTATTGCACCCACCACCTCAGGGTATTCCGCTATTTGGTGCAAGAGACCCATATTTCTGGCCAATGCCTCACTGGAATTGGGGAAATATACTTGCTCACCGACATGTGCTGACATGGCATCCAGGAACTGGTGCAGTACCCTGGATGCTGATGCCTGTGAAACCCCCATCATATCACCAGTTGGTCTCTGGAAGGTACCTGTGGCTAGTATTCATTAGCCAACACATACCTTTGTATCCACTGGGATGGGTTCCCCTCTGTTGGTTCTGTGTATGAGGCGTGGCCAGCACAGCTCAACAATTTGCTACAGGAGGTCTCTGTCCATTCTATAGCGCTCCACTATCTCCAGCTCATGTAGGCCCTGGTAGGTTACCCTGGGTCTGTACATTCTTCTCCGTCTCCTCACTGTGGGTTGCTCAGCAGCATTCACAACATCACCACCCTCAGCAACTTGCACATGTTGGTTTATAATAGCAATGGCAGCCCCTAACATTTTGTCAGCCTTAAGCTTTTTGAGTTTTCACTCTTTCTAAATTGCAGTGTTGCAGAGTTCTTGTGAAAAAACAGGTTAGACTGCTGTTTGCAGAGTTTAAATTGCTGGGCTGGGCTGGGCTAGTCGACTGCCTGTGTAATTGGCTGATTGTGATATATTTCACCTGGCAGCTCTGCTAGTTCTCCTTGGTTAACTTCCTACTACTTCTTTTCCTTCCTTTTTCCCTTTCTGTTTCCACAAGGGGCAGCGTTGCGCAAACAAGCGCACACACACACACACACACAAGTGCACACTCGCCTACACGCGCACACATGCATGCACACTCGTTTACACGCTGTGTGCCCGTTTGCAATAAATTTATGATATATCCACAGCGTACACCTTTGGTTTCTTGTTTTCAGCTACTACCACTGTAAACACGCCCCTTGCAATCCTGAGCAACTCAGGGAAAACACATGACACTGTGCTCCAATCACATTACAGTGTTTCAGACATACCCCTCATGATGTCACCTATCTTCTACTCGACTAATACTCTACTCCTACACTTACACTCTAGGGACATGGCTCACATGCTAGTGAAAATTGGGATTCACTATCCTTATCCTCATTTGCATAGGATTGCCTACTAATGCTTGGTTACATCTCTCACACTGAGCTCCCCCCCCTTTAGCAACCACTACTCAGTGGCCATGTTGTTTGCAGCCTGCCATTCACCTGCATGGCAGAACATGCTTTTTAGCGTAAAAGCACATTTGTGGCTATTTTTCACTTTTTTTTTAAAGCGCAGCATGTTTGCGCAATGCTGCACTACGTTTAAACATCGGCGATCGGGGAAAAAATGGATTTTAAGGATTTACAACATTTGCAAATGCCAATGGCCTTATATTTGGCCATTGGCATGCTTCCTCTACTAGATGCATCCTTTATTTGGAGCTGTCATTGCTCCGTTTAGCTATTTGCAGAACGGTACTCCGTTACCAATGGAGTACATTTCTGCAGATAACACTACTCTTACACAGACAGGTTAGTGGTTGCTGGATCACAAATTTACCTCATTTGCATAGCTTTCAGCAGCAAATTAGGTAATTTGCATACCATAACACTGTCCATGCAAGAGTAGCTTTAGAAGCTCTCATGCACGCCCCTACTGGCTATTGCTGAATCGCTCGGCAGACATATTGCCTGTCTGCAGTCTTACACTGTTCTTACACTCAGTGCAAGCCTTTGTAAATCTGGCCCAAAGTGTTAAAAATATTTATCCACATTTAAAAATAATATCTTAAAAAATACTTTCTTAAAAATATATATCAGTTCATTGTTTCAAAAGGTATAAAATATCACCATCTAGTGAACAATTTAAAACATTCCTTCTATAGCTCATAAATAAAATCTCAAAATAAAATACAGTCAAGCAAAATGTCATGTTAAAATCCTAAGAATTGTATCTATCTAAAAACTGTCTAAAAATATAATAATCAGAAAATTGTATAAAAAATATGTATATTTAAGAAGGTCTTGAAACAAGACTTAAAAGGTATTACAGTTTTGCTTACCTTGGCTTCAACACTGGCTTAAGGGAAACCAAATCAATGAGCCCTGTAAACTTTGTGGCTTACAATGACAATTGCCAAAAAAGTTCTTTATATTCAAGTCGAGTTTCCCATGGTTCACCCCTAATGTCCTTAAGTACCACTTCCAGGAGAAAAAAGAAAAATTTTGCTTCTTGGCATTGTTGTGTGTGCCTAAATAGGGCATTATTTTTACATTTATTCCTAATATC
The DNA here is from genome assembly GCF_019279795.1 of Protopterus annectens. NCBI lineage: Eukaryota > Metazoa > Chordata > Ceratodontiformes > Protopteridae > Protopterus > Protopterus annectens. The sequence continues at coordinate 800,761,915 of NC_056745.1, forward strand.
GTAATAATGTTCATACATTCTACTTTTTAACTTTCTGTCCAATTTCCCTACATAAAATGAATCACATTTATTACAAGTAACTAAATAAACTATCCCATTTGTTTCACAATTTGTAAAACCTTTACTCACTATTAGCCTGTCCATAAGTTTAAGGTACACTGTATTTGTTTTGTTAATCTATGCACATTGAGAACAGCGTCCACATTTAAAGGTACCCACTTTGTCTTTGTTGTGAGATATAAAATCATTTTTATTGTGCTCCAGAATATTTTTAATACTCCCACCCCTATGGTAGGTACATTTGAATGGTTTATTAAAAATAATATCCAGGTCTGATGTGGCACTAAACCTGGCCCAGTCTTTCTCCAATAATACCCTAATTGTGTTTGAGTCCCCATTAAAATCTGTTACAAAATTACTAACAAATTCTCCATTACCCTTATTTGACAAGTCTTGATCATTTAATTAATTCATAGAAAACCCCTCACCCAAAATAGGCTTGACTTTCCCTTTTCTTTCCTCTGTTATTTCTTGTTCCACTTTCTTGATCAAGTCCACAGGGTAGCCTCTTCCATAAAACATATAAAATATTTTTTTACATTCATCCTCAAAATCAACATCCTTTGATGTCATCCTTCCCCCCCTTATGTATTGTCCCTTTATTATTCCTTTCTTCTGATAAAAGGGGTGTGCACTATCAAAGGCTAAATAGGAATTTGAGAATGTCTCTTTTCTATATACTTTGGAACTAAAGCTACCCACCTGCTTCAAAATAGAGATATCTAAATACTCAAGCTTATTTTTATCAGTTTTATATGTAACTTTTAAAAATTCAATAGAGTTTGATAAATATTTAACAATATTTTAAACTTTTTTCTTTGGTGACTACCCATAAAAACACATGTTGTCAAGGTATCATTTGTATAATTTCCAGCAATTAGCATACCTGGCACCTAGAATGAATTTTTCTTCCCAGAATAAAAGAATAATATTTGCATATATGGGTTAGCATCTAGCCCCTATTGCCACACCTTGTTGTTGCTGGAAGAATTCACCTTCATAATGGATAAAATTATTTTTTAACGCCATTTCCATTAAGGTTAAAATCAAATAAAAGTCCTTATTGCTAAATTTGCCATACTTTACTAAGGCTTCTTCAAACCATTTCATTCCTTCTGTATGTGGGATTGAGGTAAATAGATCTTCTATATCCATTGTGATAAAAACATGCCATCCTCATACATGCTCCCTTTAACATTTCTTAATAAATCCCATGAGTCCTTAACAACTCCCTGACCACTCATAGCCATTTTCTTTAATTTATTATCTAGAAACTTTTCCAAATGGGCAGTGATTGACCTTTCTGAAGCAGCAATTGGTCTCAGTGGTGGGTTTTGGACATTTTTGTGAAATTTTGGGATTCCAAATATGGTGGGAGTAGCGGGATTATCTACATGTAAGAAGTTATAAGTGTTCACATCGATGGCACCTTCTAGTAATAAATCATTCAGTATTAATTCCACTTTCTTATTCACTATATGAATTTTAATTTATGGAGACTCTTCTATATTTTGTTGTATCCTCCAGAATCTCCATCATTTTTGCTTCATAAATCAAATTGTCCATAATAATAGACCCCCCCCCTTATCCGGCCTCATAACTCTCACTGTTTTATCTTGACTCATTTCCTTTAATAATACATTTTCTTCTTTTGCTAAATTAAAACCAATCCTGTGTTTGTTAATTTCAATTCTTAATTCCTTTTCCATCAAGGTCTCAAGATTTTTTAATTGTGGGTGTAGGGGATGCTGTTCTCAATGTGCATGGATTAACAAAACAGATACAGTGTACCTTAAACGTAGGGACAGGTTAATAGTGAGTAAAAGTTTTGCAAATTGTGAAACAAATGGGATAGTTTATTTAGTTACTTGTAATAAATGTGATCCATTTTATGTAGGGAAATTGGAGAGAAAGTTAAAAAGTAGAATGTATGAACATTATTATGATATTAGGAATAAATGTAAAAATAATGCCCTATTCAGGCACACACAACAATGCCAAGAAGCAATTTTTTTTTTTTGTCCTGGAAGTAGTACTTAAGGACATTAGGGGTGAACCATGGGAAGGCTGACTTGAATATAAAGAACTTTTTTGGTAATTGTCATTGGAAGCCACAAAGTTCCCAGGGCTCAATGATTCAGTTTTCCTTAAGCCAGTGTTGAAACTAAGGTCAGCAAAACTGTAATACCCTTTAAGTCTTGTTTCAAAACCTTCTTAAATATATATATTTTTAGACAATTTTCTGACTATTATATTTTTTAGACAGTTTTTAGATAAATTCAAGTCTTAGGATTTTAACATGACATTTTGCTTGACTGTGTTTTATTGGGGGATTTTATTCATGAGCTATAGAAGGAAGTTTTTAAATTGTTCACTAGATGGTGATATTTGATACCTTTTAAAACAATGAACTGACACATATTTTTAAGAAAGTATGTTTTAAGATAGTATTTTATATGTGGATAAATATTTTTAACACTTTGTTTATGAGCTATTAGAAATGTTAATATTATACTATGTATTTTTTATCATTTTAGTGTAAACTGTATTTGAAATTATATGTATTTTAAATGAAGAAAGTGTCACATGGATTTCTGCCAATGAAATGTCCCTATCAATTAAAATTAAGCATGGAAGTATTTAAATGGAGCTCTGCTTTTTATGTATGCAGTTTCATCCGAAGAAGTCTGATTGCAGATGAAAACGCTGTGTGTTTGTTTAAGGAAGCATTTATGTTTACATATACTGAGGCCCAAAGGGTGATTTTATAATTTTTTTTTAAGTGTGTGGAGTGATAATATATATTCTTAACTACATTAAGAAGAGTTGTGGGCTTTTTCCAAGTGCTTTGGGTGTTTTTGGTTTTGTCTATAAAAGTACTTGTCTGTGGGCTATTTCTCCTACATGTTATGTCTTCCCCTCTAGTAACTGGATCACATGTGCATTAAGGAGCACAACAAAATTGGACAGTGGTTATTTCATTAACAAAAAATACTTCCAATTCCTCCCAGCACTGGTAATTTCATAGTATAAACTGTGTAAATGCATGACATATTAGAATACTGTTTTTTTTTTTCTCAAAACCCTTTGTTATTCTAATTTTCTCACCAATCTTTATTTCCATCAATGTTAGATGCGACCTACAAATCTTAGATGTAGACAGGTACTTCCTGATGAAACCTGGCATGCAATTCTTTAGTCCAAACTCTAAATCAGTCTTAAGATAGTATGAACTATGACTACAATGAGGAATGACATCATGGTTTGTTCTGTAAAAAATGACACTATACTGCATGGAAAAACTGTCTGCCACATATCCACAGACAGATAAAACAGGGCAGAAAGCATAAATATAAACTTTTATTTTCCACAAGACAGTGGGCCTACTGTTTTCTTATATACTCCAAAGGAAAGATAGTGTACTATATTGATATTGACTTATCTTACTCATCTTTATAACTCGTTAACACCTATGTGATATGGAATGTGGTCTTACTCATCTTTATAACTCGTTAACACCTATGTGATATGGAATGTCACCTCTAGCAACCTACACGCATTCTTACATTCCAAAGTTTGTTTGTCTTTTCGGCTTTTTCCCTGTTAGGGGTCGCCACAGTGGAACTCTGGTCCACTAATGATTGGCAGTAGATTTTTTTTTTATGGTGCTGAGTTGCCAGCCCGACGCCGAACCTTCAGCGAAGGCACGCCCATTCACGCATGTCTTTCAGAGGCCACTCTACCCCAGGGAGGACATGCAGACTCCACACAGAAGGCACTCCAGCCATGAATCGAACAGGAGAACGTCTTGTTGTGAGGCAACAACGTTACCGCTGCACCACCGTGGCTTACTATCCTTACATTCCAAAGTATTTTCTGGGAAATCAACTTAAAAAGCATAATACAAGGAAATGTAAATATTTTATTAACAATAAAGGCTATTACAATGGTTCAAACAGAAATGTTATTAGTAAAAAGTATTCTTTGCATTGATAATAGTCAGTATAGTTACAGTCTTTGTATCAATGCTATTACATATTATTGTGCATATACACCCAAAATGACATTTTTCTTTAATGTTTCAAAAACAAATTGTCATATCTTGTAAACTGCACAGTGTAGATGCATGTTGTCAACTTACTTTGGTTAGCCAGACATAAGCTTTCACATAGCAGCAAAAAATTCCTTTCTGTGTGCATGCTTACTAAGATATTTACAAAAATATGAACTATTATTATTTGTATAATTAACAATACAAATAGCCACAAATACATCTCAAAATGTGCTATGTAAACTGCAAATATCAATCACAGTTTTCTTCGGCATAATTTAAGGTTTCAGCAGATAGATGTCATGTGATAGATTGTTAAGTCACCCAGTTTTAGAAATATTATGTAAATATGGAAACATTTTACATTTTCATAATTACTTGCAAATAACTACCAATATCTCAAGTGCAGTGTACTGTAATTGCACAACTGACCATGTACTTTTCTTTCTCGCGCCAGGACATTTCACTATGTGCCACTCAAAAACATATAGATCTCTCAGTTATGAATATATGAGTGCAAATATGAAATATGAATAAGGGAAAATCAGTGGTTAATTTCTCCACTGCAGGAATGCCTGAGAATAACAGTCATAGTATCATTTTGTTAATTATACCTTGCACTTTCCAATGCTGCCTATTATTCATTGGTGACTCAGTTCGTTAAGGAATACAGACCCCCAAAAATGCCTGAACACCATAAAGAATTATGGGTGTTAACTGGAAGAATGTAAGTAAGGCATATTAGGCTTGGGTAAGTTAACCTATGGTGCTAACACAACTTTATACTCCAAAAATATTATCTACAACTCAGCAAACTTCCCATTTGCTTATAGTATCAAAATAATGTAAATAGTGCAGAACCTGAAAAGTAGCTCACCATTACACGCACTGTTAAAAGAAAGAAAATCTACAAGTAGAGATATATGTTCCAAGGAATTCCTATTGCAGCTATTATTTAGAACTCTAAGCCACTGCATATTAATCAGGATTAACAGGCAAAGAGTGGGTTTCATGATGGTTATAAATCTAGGACTAGTGCTTCTCAGATGTACAATTCTACCACTTCTGTAATCCAGGGGGACAAGTTTTATATGAGAAGCAGCATCTCTAACAGAATCATTAAATACTGTAGCTGAGCATTATGCACACTGTAAAAGTGCAAACCAAATCAAATGAGCCCAAGGGTCTTATGACTGCTGTTCTTAAATTTTTGCTATGAGGAACAAGTAAAGTATTTAATCTCTGTTAAAGCATAGGAAGAGATAAGGACACTGCTTAGAGAAAAAGTGAAAAAAAGGCAGAACAAACAAAACTTCAGAGAGAAACTTTGCTTATGTAAAATCTCAGAATTTAGTTAGGAATAAATATGAACATTTAATATTCTGCTTTCATGAAGTATAAAATGTTTACAGTAGAAACAGTAGCATGCATTAATGCAAAATATGAAAATAACAATGGTATGTTCTACACAAGAAAGTTGACCACCAACTAATGTTCTACTGCAGTGTCTTTAAGAAACAAAACAGAGCCAGATGGAAATAAATAACCTGATATAAAAGCAGGAGGCACATTCTCAAACTATGGCAAAAGATAACAAATGCCGTAGCTCATCTTGGAGTAAAATTCAGATTTATTATTTATCTGAGGAAAATCTTCAGCAACAAAAACAGTATTAAGACAAAAGTGAAATATGTTCTCTAGTAGAAAATGTCGTGCAAATGCAGATACAAGGTTAAGTGATGCACACATACAGAGGGAGTAATTATTATAATTATATTTTAAACCTGTTAATTAACTGCTTCCTGTAGCTCAAGGTTTGATTTCCACATACTCAGTTTGGTTACAGAAATATATAAGCAAGAGATTTAATCAGTCTCCCTTAAACGATTTGGGCTAGGGTCCAAATTAACCTCCTGGACCACATACATAGTAAATACCTATGAGTCTATAAAAATTCCCAGGAAAAGCAATTTCAGTACTATAGAGAATATCCAAATTTAGCCCAAAAAATAAGTCGGAATACTTAAATTAGAAAAATGCTTAAATTAATAAAAGGCCTGATTAAGGCTGAAGTATTTTAAGACATATGGATGAGCCCACATATGCTTAAAACAAGTGTTTCTTAAAACCAAGGCAGGTTTTCAAAATCAAGCTTCTGAAATTGTCAGACTGTGAAAAAAAATGCTGATCTCTCAAAGGAATATTTGTCATTATAGCTATCAGCAAGCTCTTAACTAAAGTATGTGAAAAGGTTATCAGTTGTAGAAAACAGATGACGTACTTTAAAGAGTTGCAAGCAAATGTAAAGAAATAGACTAGAAATGCAGCATACATTCCAAAATTTCCACCAAGACTTTCACATGAAAAGGGATAAATGCATGAAGTCAAAACTTTTATTTTGAAAAAAATTGTCCCAGTAATATAATACTGCTTACCATACAAATCGGCAATTCTTTCAAGAAAGTCACAAATGCTAAACTTGAACCTTGTAGGAATTTTACAACATTACAAGAAATATTAAATTGATAATATTAATAGTATGTTTCCTTTTAATTGTTCTAAAAAGCAGTAATAATTTTCTGGTTTGAGAGAAATATGTCATTTTTTTTTGCTTTATACATTTGTTAAACTTACAAGCCCACCAGATGAAAGTGTTATTTTTCAGTGTCCGCTCAGGAGCAGTGCCTGATTCAGTGACTTTGGAGGTGAAAAGAATCAAACCCTTTACCTTGGGTACAGGACAAAGCTTTTTAGCAGGTAAGAGTCCTAATCATCTGCCCTAACAAACTAACCCCTTGACATTTGTATACACAAAGCCATAGTTTGCTTATGACTATTTAGCATTACTGTGATAGATATAGGTCTGATTCAAATTCATCAGTAATTTAATGTTTTGCATGTGTATGATATATAACCCTTAGTACAACTCCTTTTCTCTATCATAGTGTAAACTCTTTTTCCATGTGGTTATAATTCAGTGCTGCTATTAAAGTATTCCAATTGCTGGTGTCAAACACAAAGTCTGGAATTTTTAGAAGCCGCGGTGGTACAGCGGTAGTGTTGTTGCCTCACAGCAAAAGGTTCTCCTATTCACTTCTCGGCTGGAGTGCCTTCAGTGTGGAGTCTGCATGCCCTCCCTGTGGTCAAGTGGCCACCAAAAGACATGTGTGAATAAGTGTGCCTTTGCTGAAGGTTGGGCATTGGGCTGGCAACTCGGCACCATAATAATTTACTGCCAATCATTAGTAGACCAGAGTTCCACTGTGGTGACCCCTAACCAGGAAAAGACAAACAACTCTATAAGATCAGGCAAAACCAAAACTATATACAGATAGTGTACAAGGGTGCAAAAGTTTTAGAAATCCGAATACTTTTTGTTGAACATCTGTTGGAGCAGAATTTTGATAAGAGTTTCTAGAGAAGTAAAGTGACAATCACGGACCAAGTGCCAAAAAGTCACAATTCAAAAGTAAAAAGCATTCAGATAGCTGCTGTTCACCCACAAACATCTTTAATAACACAGCACAGCACACCCAGTAAAAAATAATGCTGAACACAGTTCTCAGTACGTTTTCGTCCAAGACTTCATCAGAATGGTTACAAACACAACTCCCTCCCATTTTATACAAAAAACACTTTACTAATAAAGCAATTAAGACAATAAATCAATTAATTAAGCTTCTTAACCTGCTTAACACAACCAATAACTTGCTTGTGAATATAGTACTTAAACTGCTTAAAGTCACTATAAAACATCCCTACATATTATTTTATTAAAAACTGATAACCCATATTTATACACACACACACACACACACACACACACACACACACACACACACACATATATATATATATATATATATATATATATATATATATATATATATATATATATATATGGGTTCACTTCAATTCACTGAACTTTCAATTCACTGACTTTCATTTCACTGACACCATTTCACTGAAATTCATTTCACTGAAACTTCATTTTACTGAAAGTTCATTTCACTGACAACTATTATTAGCAATAAAATGGAATATTCCCCCTTCCCCACTGTAGTGCAACCCTGGAGTTAGAATATATAGTTAGGGGGGGTGGGGGGCATAGCCCCCCACATCAGGGGGTGTGGGGGGCACAGCCCCCCACTTCATTTCATATGATATTCTTACGTTTTGATATAATATTGCTTAGTAAAAGAAAAGTAAGTGGGGGGCTGCGCCCCCCACACCCCCTAACTATATATTCTAACTCCAGGGTCGCACTACAGTGGGGAAGGGGGCATATTCCATTTACTTTGTAATAATACTTGTCAGTGAAATGAACTTTCAGTGAAATGAAGTTTCAGTGAAATGAATTTCAGTGAAATGGTGTCAGTGAAATGAAAGTCAGTGAATTGAAAGTTCAGTGAATTGAAGTGAACCCCCATTCACTTCAATTCACTGAACTTTCAATTCACTGACTTTCATTTCACTGACACAATTTCACTGAAATTCATTTCACTGAAACTTCATTTCATTAAAAGTTCATTTCACTGACAAGTATTATTACAAAGTAAATGGAATATGCCCCCTTCCCCACTGTAGTGCGACCCTGGAGTTAGAATATATAGTTAGGGGTGTGGGGCGGAGCCCCCACATCGGGGTGTAGGGGTGCAGCCCCCCACTTACTTTTCTTTTACTAAGCAATATTATATCAAAACGTAAGAATATCATATGAAATGAAGTGGGGCTGTGCCCACACCGATGTGGGGGGCTCTGCCCCCCACCCCCCCTAACTATATATTCTAACTCCAGGGTTGCACTACAGTGGGGAAGGGGGAATATTCCATTTTATTGCTAATAATAGTTGTCAGTGAAATGAACTTTCAGTGAAATGAACTTTCAGTGAAATGAATTTCAGTGAAATGGTGTCAGTGAAATGAAAGTCAGTGAATTGAAGTGAACCCATATATATATATAATATGCATTAAAACGGGTGGCCACAGTGGTGGCATTGCCACCTCACAGCAAGAGGTTCTCCGGTTCGATCCTCGGCTGGGGTGCCTTCTGTGAGGAGTCTGCATGTCTTCCCTGGGGTCGCGTGGGTTTCCTCCGGGTGCTCCGGTTTCCACACACATCCCAAAGACATGCTGTAAATGGATTGGACTCTCTAAACTGGCCCTAGGTGTGTGTTACCTTCTGTGGAAGGTTGGGCGCCGGGCTAGCAACTCGACACTGTAAAACTCCACTGCCAATCATGAGCGGACAGGTGATCTGCTGTGGTGACCCCTAACCGGGAAAAGCCAAAAGAAGAATATATGTATTAAAACATATTAAACTAAAACATAAAGAGAATGCATATAAAAAATAATACTTTGCTGTCATCTAGTGACCTAAAAGTTCATTACTTTAACAAATATATAACATCAAAAATCAAAATATTAAACTGTCTAAAACCTTGGAGTGGTCAATATCTGTATGTTAAAAATATGACTTATTAAAACATTAAAAATCTAACTTATTAAAAAATTCCTGAGGGATATGTTAGGTTTAAATACTTATGTACAAAAATGAATGAATAAATAAATACATACATACATAGATACATAAATAGGGTGCTAGATCACCCTATAATTTAGCCACTCTTAATTTCAATACAGGTGCAAGGGAGACCATCTCATTAAGCCCTGGCCATTTATTCGCCTCAAGGACCAACTGCCAGTATACTTCCCGATATTCAATTTGTGTCTCCCATGGTTTCCCACGAATATCCATCTGGACTTCCTCTTGCACAAAAAATACAAAAGTAGCCTCTTTGCATGCCAAAGTATGTTTATATAGGGCATTCCTATGATTGCCCTTTTTAATATCATAACTGTGCTCATATATTCTTCTTTTTAATACATTTCGGTCTTTCCTACATAAAAACTTTCACATTTCCCACATAGGGCCAAATATACTAGCCCTTTAGAGTCACAGTTAGAATAACATTTTGCACTAATTCATCTATTTCTACTAGGGATGTAAACATCGGATTTGCTAATAATAAAAGGGCATTGTGGACAAGCACCACATTTATCTTTCCCTACTCTTCTAGATCTTTTATCTATGCCCTTCTTCTCCAAAATATTTTTGATACGTTTACCCTTCCTGAATACAAATTTTAGGGAGTAGTTCAATTCAATATTCAAATCTGATAGTTTATTAAATTTATCCCACTCCTCCTTCAAAATCGTAGTAATGGTTCTAGCATTATTATTACTGGGTGTGCTGTGCAGTGATATTAAAGACATTTGTAGACGAGCAGCAGCTGAGTACTTTTTTCTTTTGAATTGTTTCTAGAGAAGTACTCTGTAAAACTTGTTTTACTTCTATTACAAAATTAAACCAATATACAAATAATGTAAAAGAGTGCAAAAGTTTTAGAAATGCTAATATTTTATGTTGAACATATGTTAAAGCAAAATTTTGATAAGCACTTCCATAGAAAGAAGAATATAGAGGGTTATGATTGAGTCTTTGACTGTAACCACATTATTACGTGTCTGAGGCATGCATGTCAAGATATTCACCTCAAGAGCGAGAATGCATAATAACAGGGAATGATCTCTGAGAACCAATCATCACTCTTTGCAGTGTGTGGAGTTTTCTCTACTCCATGTACTACTAGTTGCAGAAACAAAAGCCAAAGCGTATTAATGGCTTAGAAAACCAGTAAAGCACTTAGTGAGTGATATTCCATAGACAGCAAGTAAATATAATAGCAGCAAAAAGTCAGGGACAGTTTTTAAATACTGCCCTAATTTTAATAGGTTACTTACAGACTGATGTTGGAAAACTTCTGCAGATGTATGAAGAAAGATATTTGGGGGCCGTTGAGATTGAAGAAATGTCCATTTACTGATACCTAGGGGGTATCTTTAAAAGTGCTGCTACAGTTGAGTTTCATACCACAGAAGTGATTAATAGATTTATCTTTTTTTCAGATTTTGGAGTATAACCAGTGTTCTATGTATGACACAATTCTTACACTACAGAGTTATTATAATTTAATATGGATTTTGAAAGCAGATTTGCTACTGAAATACCTTTAGAGTTAAACTGAGTACGTACTAGACATATTAAGGCCATTTTACTGTACCGTACTGTATGCAAGCCATAAAAAATATTTTTGTGCATTTATCAAAGAGGAATTTAAATTGTACAGTTTAAGAATCTTTGTCAGATTCAGAAATAAAAGATAAGAAATCTTCCATGCCTTTATCACTGAAGTCCACAAAAATCAAGAAAGTATTTTAGGGACGAAAATCTGACCTAATATATATTGGGTCTATATCAGAACATAAAACTTTGAATGTTCTAATATCGACCCGTTTTGAGTGAACGCTAAAAATAGTGAAGCTGAAGAACACTGAATTCTTTCCTAGGGCAAGAATTCAGTTGGCCGGTTTTGTGGCGTCGCTATTTTCAGTGCTGTGGTGGAAATTTACGGGTCGGGTTCAGGTAAGTGTGCGATTGTGTGGTTGTTAGGATTACGGTGCGGGTTAGGTGAATTAGGGTTAGGGCGCGGGTTAGGTAAATTAGGGTTAGGGGCGGGTTAAGAGAGTTAAGTTTAGGGCATGGGTTAGGTGAGTGTGCGATAGTGACGGACCTTAGAGTTAGGGTTTGGGTTAAGGTAAGTGGATAGATAGTAGTGTATGTATAGTTTAGTGTAGGGTTAGTTATAGGAATATAAGTGTATGTGTATGTATTGATGTTTTTTAGGTGTGCTTGTGTTGTGTGTATGTGTTTCGGAATAGCGACATATGTCCCAAGGAAAAAATTCGCTGTTCTGAATGTTCGATGTTATGTGGTTTAGATATTTTAGGTTCAATGAAATAGCGTTTGCTATTTTCATCTTTCGATAATGTGATATAAATGCTATATATTCTGGTCCTGATTCCAGAAGACTTGCTCTTACACTGAGAGTAGGTCTTTTAGAATCTAGCCCCTGATATAAGATTGTCACTTACATTGAGAGCAACTTTTTTGGAATCTGGTCCTCTATCTGGGAATAATACAGATATGATATGATCACTGTGTGTACAGTTACAATTGCCTAGAATGTGTACACTGTTTGATAATGACATCATTATACCGTAACTGTTATTTTCTATCTGACTGGCAATTTCATGTATCTTTGGGCTGAGCATGGAAATGGCACAGTAGGATCAGTGCTCTGCCCTGGCAATAAAATATATATATATATATATATATATATATATATATATATATATATATATATATATATATATGTATATATATATATAGATCTATGTATGTCAGATGATCAAGTTTTCAAAAAATTGAAATGTCATATAGACAAGACCATATGATCGGGTTTTCAAAAACTCAAACTTCAAAAATAAAAACTCACAAAAATCTGCATTTTTAGTTTTTTTTAATTTTTATGCAGGAGTTGCAAGCCCCCGTGTCCCCCACACCTCCTGCAAATTATATATACCAACTCTGAGAGAGCACTACAGTGAAGAAAAGGGTACATTTCCCAATACACCCTGTACTGCGATCTCCATTCAAAAACTTTGAGTTTTCAGAATGTCGATCACATGGTCTCAAGCATATGAATTTCTAGTTTCAAAAGATAGAGTTTCAAAGATATAAGTGAGTTATGTTGGAATAATGGAGATTTAGAGAATGAAGACTTGCCAAAAACAGCAGTACAAATGAGGATATTTGCATGCATTCCATCCATATAAATGGTGGATAGTATAGTCCAGATGTTGCTGCACAAAGCGGCATCGTTGCAAATCAAGACTACTAGAGAACAAGGTAAACTCAGTAAGAAAGTATCATACATGCTCCATTTTTTAGAGGAATCCTTCTCACCGCGTTGACCTTTTCAGTGAAATGCTGGTATGCCATTTCAAAAGTTGTAGCCATACTTTCAGACTTCTCTCATTTAACATCATAGACAGACACTTGGCATCAGTTCTAGAAATAACTGCATATGCATGAGACATGCTAGTAATGGACAAACTCAAGGTAACTTGACATGAGGGAGGTGGCATCTAAGATTCAGAGCAGTCACATGATCTTTCTGATTTTGTAAACGTTTTCATGGGTAAAAGGAAGAATGTGGCTAGCTTATGGTTCATTATTCAACATGTGGTGTTGAAGTTACAGTTTTGGTCTTTTCCTGGACTGTACGCATCATAAATGATGTGATCATTTGAGTGTGCTACTTCAGGATTTGGGAAGACTGATCGTGGTCTGGTCATTCAGGGTAGCAGGCTGACAAGGGAGACAGATCTGAAATTATACCTGGTTGGCATAACTGTGGGGGTTTAAGATGACCTGATTAATTTGATTAATTCCTTGCAATTTCAACAAAATAAATCTTGCATTTTTTATTCACAGAATGGGGGCACAGACAGCAAATACAATCACTTTAAGATCTGTCTTGGTTTAATTTCTCCAAGTCTTTTGGGTTTCTAATACCATGATGGAATGGACCCCAGTCCTTAAGTCAAAGTATGACTAAAGTTCATGAAATTAGTATTCTTTCCCTCTTTGATGTTAGCCAAAAGTGCTCTTCACAGCACCCACAATATGCCCAGAATTGCCTCTTTCTGCAATTCATATGGAGTTACATGTATCAGTGACATATCTAAGTATGGTTGTAAATTACCATTGCTGCTACTTCTATTGGAACTGCCTGGGCATCCCTCTTCCACATTGCCTTCTTTTCTGCCTGTAAATCCTGGCATTTTATGACTTTGTGTGTCTCTGTACTTAAGACACTATAGTCACTGGGTGTAGCAATTTCAATGATCAATGCTACTTTTGTCTTCTTTTCATGGACTATTATATTTGGTTTTCTTGCATCTATTTCTTGAATTGTTGGTAAGGTGATCCCATGTGATATAAATTTTGTTATTTTCTATAATGCTTTGTGGCTCTTGTTTCTACTGCTTCTTGGCTAATTAATATTATAATGTTTGCATAATTCCTAATGCAACAATTGTGTCACATTATTATACCTTTCAGTATGCAGTCCTTCTACCATTAGTATATCACACCCAGCAACAAGATATGTGACTGTTTCCAATTCTATTTTACAAAACCTACATTTTCTGTTTCCACCACATGTTCAATGGGCTTTATAAATCATTGTGTATGTAGTCCACTATACTGGGCCACCAATATTAACCTTTCATCTTTTGGTTTAAATTCACCTCTCCTTAACCATTCCTGCATTCGGTAATGATCAGCATGAGGTTGCTCCAAGAGTGTTCTGTATTTGCGACTATATTTATGCATTTTCCACATGTCTTGCCTTCTTATCTGCTCCTTTACCTTATACTCTTTCTTTTGTTTTTTGGCACATTCATTTGCTGCCTGATTTTTATCTACTTCTCATTTGATTCCCACTCCTACTTGACACCAATTGATAAGCATGAGGCATTTTCCTTGCTTTCCTGTCCACCTGATACAATACCTTTTGGGGCCGGTCAGTTACTCCAAAACTATAAGTTAAGACAGGAAGAGCAAATTAGTTTATAGCTTGGACTTTGTTCCTAGATGCCAAAGCTGTTTTCAGTATTAATTTTAGTCTTCTAAAGTATCCGTTACTAAGTTTTATTCATATTAGTTCAAGTTTTATTGTTGATTTTTCATCATTTCCCACATTTTTATATACCTCTTCTTGCTCAAGATCCTTTATATCACATTTCTGTTCCAGACTGATATTTTCTCAGTGCTGCAGCTTTCCTGCTTTAAAGGTTGCTTTTGCACATATATCAAGAGCAAATGACATTCTTATATTGAAAGTTTTGACCACTTGTTGTTGTGCTTTGAGTTCCTCATTTGACAGACTATACAGTTTTAAATCATCCACAAAAAGAAGATGCCTTTATATTTTGTTATTTTCTAGGAGCCAAACTATAGCCATGGCCTAATCTGTTAAGTAGACAGCTTAACGAGTAAAGGGAAAGTCAAAAGAGCAGCTATGAAAAAGAGTCACCCTGGAATATGGGTCTTTATTAGAACATCGAAGTTTCAAAACTTCGAATGTTCTAATATCGACCCCTATTCAGCAAAAGCTTTAAATATCGAAGCAACAGAAAACCAAATTTTTTCCTAGGGAAAAAATTTGGTTGTCCGTTTCTGTTGCTTCAGTATTTTCAGCACTGTGGTGGAAAGTTATGGGTCGGGTTCAGGTAAGTGTGCTATTGAGTGCGGTTTAGGTTAGTTAGGGTGAGGGTGTGGGTTAGGTATGTGTGCGATTGTGTGGACATGAGGGTTAGGGTGGGTTAGGTGAGTTAGGGTTAGGGTGTGGGTTAGGTATGTATGCAATTATGTGGACATGACGGTTAGGGCGGGTTAGGTGAGTTAGGGTTAGGGAGCGGGTTAGGTATGTGTGCAATTATGTGGACATGAGGGTTAGGGTGGGGTAGGGGAGTTAGGGTTGGGGCATGGGTGAGGTGAGTGTCCGATAGTGACGGACCTTAGGGTTAGGGTTTGGGTTAAGGTAAGTGGATAGTTAGTGGTGTTTGTATAGTTTAGTGTAGGGTTAGGTGTAAGATTTTAGGTATATGTGTGTGGATTGCTGTTTATTTGGTGTGCTTGTGTTGTGTGTATGTGTTTTGGAATAGCAAATTTTTTCCCTAGGAAAAAAATTGCTGTTCTGCATGTTTGATGTTTTCAGCTGTCTCTGAATAGGGGCCAATATTAGAGGATTTGAAGTTTTGAAACTTCAATGTTCTAATATAGACCCTGGAATATCCCCCTGTTAATTTTTATCCCTGTAACAATAATTAATCCTTTATTGTGGCTAAACTGCAAAGTGGTTTGCCACTGTTTCATTGTTGCTGTAATGTAATCGATCAGTTTAGGGTGTACCTTATACATTTGTAAGCATTCTTTTATCCATGAATGTGGGATGCTTGGTATGTTAAATTCTTTTTGTAGTCTATCCATGCCATACTTAAATTCTTCCCCTTTTTACAGTTCTCCAGTATGACTTTATTTAACAACAAATGAGCCCTTGTTACATATGACTTTCTTTTATTTCCCTTTTGTTCTATTGCCTTGATTGAGTTTTCTTCTAAATGACTGTAAACCCTGTCAGCAACTTGGCATCAATTCTAATATGTAGTTTATACATCATCGGAAGACAAGTTATTGGTCTGTACTTTTCAAGATAGTTTGCAGGTTCACTCTTAAGGAGGAGTATTGTTTTTCCTGTTGTTAACCAGGTTGGTGTCTGAGGTGTGCATATAAGTAGTTATTACTCATGGCGAAAGCTACATGTAAAGATGTTAATACTTTTAGCCAGAAGTTAGGTACTACATCTGGGCCTGGGGTTTTCAATTTAGGAGCTTTTCTTAACTTTGTTTGAGTTTTTGTAGAGGTTACTTCATCCCATTTCATATCCAATACATTTGAACTTCTTATTCTTTCTTTTACTTCTATCCATATAGCATCTTTGTTATGTTCCACAGGACCTTCATAGATATTTCTCCAAAAGGTGTCTATTTCTTCTTTTTTGGTGGTGTTTATATTCCTTTTGCCTTGTTTTCTGATTCTCTATAAAACTTTTTTGGATCATCAATAAATTGTTTATTTTGCACTTTTCCTTTATATTTATCTGCAAATCTGCTAAGTTTTTTCTGCCTGGCCTGATATCTATAGTTTATTATTTGCAATATTATACCATAGATCATGATCTGTTCAGATACTGCACATTGCTTTTATCATGTCTATCTTTCTGAGTATTTTTGTTGATCTGTTCCTTCTTCTGTACTCTTCCAACAGTGACACTTCTTGTCTTAATTGCTTTATAGTTTCTCTATTCAATGCTTCCTTGATGGCATTTTATTTCCTCCCTTCCTTTCTCTTATTGCCCTGAGTTTCTGCGGCAAGACTTTATATGTTAATAATTTAGCTGCACAGCAATATATCCTATTTACTTCTGTTATATCACATGAATTTCTATGAACAGTCTTGATTACTCTGTTCATTTATTTAATCAAACTTCTAACATTTTGGGGCTTATTGACTTCCTGTTTTTTTTCATTAATCTTAATATGTCAATTAATCTCTATTAAATCAGGCAACTCTTCCCTTAGATCATTTTCTTCTAAACTGAGGGCACATTCTTTGTTCTCCATTTCCTACAGCATTCTACAGAAAGTTCCAAGTATCTTCCTGTCCCACATTGTCTTCAATTTCATCTTGCATCATCCATTGCTATTTTGTATGGGAATTCACTGGCCTATCATGCCCCAGCATTGTCTGTGTCAGAGTTACCCCAGTTTCCTGTTCCTTCCCTTGCTGTACAACTACAACTGAACTTTTATACTGATTTCCTAATGAAGGCTCCAGAGTATCTTCATATAGCAAATGATCAGATGTTTCCCACTCCACTGGTTTCTCCTTAATTTGGGGATTCATTATTCTATCCAGCTGTGGTGTTATAAGAGTTAGATTTCTACACTAAATCCTTCACTTTGCAGGTAATCCATAACCTCAGTTTGTATTTCTTTAAATTCTCCATTACTAATCCTTCTTTCTTTCTTTCTTTCTTTTCTTATTTTCTGTATTGCAAACTTTTCCATATACAGATGCCTTTGCCTATTTTTCTCTTCAAATATCTTTGGTGCTGCTATTTTTGTATTGCTTAGTTTTGCGTTCTCCTTTGCATAAATATTACACCATATTAACTCTCTTTTTCTTTCCCATGTCCACGTTTCATCTTCAGTTGACTCATGCTCCTCCTGTTTCTCCTTACTTGGGGAACTCATTGTTGCATCATGTTGTGATATAACTCATATTAGACATTCAATACAAATATTTCACTTTGCATAACTTCAGCTTCTATTTTTTTAACTTCTGTTTTATTAATCTTCTGTTCTACATTCCACCTATGTGACCTTATTTTTTATATTGTGAAATTTTCCATATCTGGGTGCTTTTGTCTGTATTTCTCTTCAAATATCTTTGGAATTGCTTTTTTTATATTGATTAATTTGGCTTTCTCCTTTGCATAAATATTGTACACTATCAGATCTCTCTTTCCCATGTCTATACTCTTTTTTTTTTATACCTTTCAAAACTCTCTAGATTTTGTTCTTTATATTTTTGCACTTCCTCAGTCACATCTTTTTTCCAAATGGCTGAATGATTCTTGGTCTATATAATGTTTTTTTTTTATGAATCTATTGCATTAATGAACACAAATTTGCATTTGAAGGTTTTGACAGTTTTTCTTGTGCAAGTATTTTTCTTTCCTCTAATGTCTCTCTCAAACTTTTTGCATATCTTCTATCCAGAAATTCTGGGCTTCTTGCATGATAGTAACAATACATAATTTATTTCTTATCTTCAGCAGTCAACTCTATCATCTTTATGGCATTGTTTACTTCCTTCTACAATGGGGAGGGGGCATCCACCCCTTGAGCCTGGCTTAACCAGAAGTCAAAGTCATTAGAATGGAGTTGTTGTACACATCATAAAAACATAGCTTGCTAGAAGAACTCTACCCATTTCTTAAAAATGTTAATACTGGCTTGGACTAATAAAGAAATGAAAGAGTTACATTTGTGTGCTTTTGGATGCTGGGTCAGCCTTCTTTTGTTAAAAATGACTTGGCCATTTTATTCTTATATGGAAAGCTAGACACTACTTGGTCACTGGTTGGAAGTTTTAACAACATTGTATAGCTTTCATTTCAAAACTTTGTGCCAATTAATGTAGCTTCACTGTTAATCTTATATTCATGATTTTGTTGTTGAGGCAGTGATATGAAGAAATGTCTGTGCACCATAATTATAATTAAATAACATAAACAAATATGGGAAGTAGTCACATGGCTGTAGATTGTAGCCACCATTTTGTGAGTCAAATCCTTACTGGAAATAAGATATGAACCAATGGAAATTATCCTTTGGCTGTGCACTAATCTGACTTGCTTTCACAAGTTGCTCAAAACTTACTTATTTGAATTTACATTTGATGGAGTGGGATGGTCTTCTTTATCTTTTTCTAGCTTTCTCTTCTTTTACTCCAACCCAATAATGGAGCATTTTGATGTTACCTAGAATTTATTTCTAAGTAGTAAAATCTTATTCAAGCCAGCACTATTTTCAGCCTAGCACTCACCATCCAAACCATTCCACAAACCTACAAATATTCCACAATTCACTCACTGCAAAAAATTTCTTTGCCCAAGACAACTAATGATTATTGACACATTTCAAAGACTGGCCTCCACAGCAAAAATAAAATCATTAAGCATAAATTCTAGACTGCATTCAGAAATACAACACCCCAACAGATAAACAGTATGGATTCTGGGCTTATATAATCCAAAAGAAAAGGTCACAAGCTTTAAAAAGGGTCATCCATTTGGTACTGTTTTCACAGACTTGAAAGTGTTTTAGAAACAGTTGATCACATGATTAGAAAAAATTTCAAGTGATGTATTTAACTGTCCCACTATCTACCTAGCAAACAGAAGCTTTACTTTCTCTGCTGATAACCTATATACTAGCATTGTTACTACCATAAAAATAGGAGTCTCACAAGGTTCTATTCTAGGAACACTGCTATTTTCTCTGTTCAGTAAAAATTTTCCATAAGAATTGCCCAGTCAATATGGGTAAATTGCTTGCTTCATACAGACGACATAGTCATTACCTAACTGACAGATTTCTAAAAAACTTAAATTCTGCTTTGCAAAATAACTTAGCAGAGATGTAGATCTGGCTGCAATAAAAAAAGCTGCCCCTGAACACACAGAAATTTACTGTCAGGATCCTTCACATTACTGACTGTCAATCACTGACAAATGAGAGGTGGGCTTTGAGGACAGACCTAAGGTAAATCAAGTCTGGCATTCATACCTGTTAGGAACTACTTTGTTGGAATTAGATCTTATTACTTAGAGTGGGGAAATGTTTGGAGAGATCTCTATCCCACCTTCCAGTTATGCTAATATCTCAATACAAATTTACCTCTTTAGAAAGGACATTGATGAGTATACTGTTTCTTTTTTTTTTTTTTTAATAAGAGGTATAGTGCATGAAGAAAGGAATTAATTGTTCCAAATGTGCATAGGCCTCTACTGATCATGTTGGATCTGATGAGGGTATCATGCAATAGGTACATTGTTAGTTTTTCTTCCCAAAGATTATAATACTTTACTTTTTTAATTTTTTGCATTAATTTATGTCCATTGTCATGAGAATTCAGTATGAGTTAGTACATCTTGCAGGATATGGATATCCACAGTTGAGTTAATGACTGTACACTGTTTGCACTCATTAGCAAACTTTGTAAGCCAGAGAACCTTAAGCTCCTCTTAAGCATCAGCAAAGTATATACCAAAGAAGACAGAGTTATAGGATAACAATGGTGACCTTGGCCACTTAAATATAAAACGTCCTTCGTAATCTACTGTGAAGCCAGCTGTCTCACAGATACAAGTGCATGACTTGTATCTGTGAGACAGCTGGCTTCACAGTACATTACTAAGGAGGTTTTATATTTAAGTGGCCAAGGTCATCGATAATAAGAAAATGTGAGATAGCACTGATGTCCTTATCCAGGTCTAGGTTTGCAATGTGCTCTGTCTATCATCCAGTGCGTCAGTTACCTTCTCAAAGAAGGTCACTAGATTTAATGCACATGACCTACAATTAGCAAAGAAAAATTGATCTGGATTGAAAGACTGTAGATTGCCTACATCTTTACATATTAAATCCATAATTTACTTTCCATTTCTTTATAAACAACTCTGTAAGCCTGGTCAGTCTATCATTTCTAGAGTCAGTAGTAGGTTTATCATTATGTAGTTGTACAACTATGGCCATTGTCCAAGCCTCGGGGACATTTCCAGTGGAAAGACTATGATTGAATAGGTCTAAAAGGGAGTCAGTGAGGTTATGTTTTGTACAAACTAGTAAACAGTCAGTTATGTTTGAACCCATGGAAATAGTGTTTAGCTTTTGAAGAAGACATTTAGGAGCTATCCATGTGGAAGAACAAGACTGGATAGTAATGGGGGTGAAACATGGAAAGGAAAGGGGTGAGAAATTGGAAACAAATCTGTCTACAAGTATATTGACAATGTATTCATGGTTGGAATACATGGTGCCTTTTGAGATCAGCTCTGTTACTTCTGTGACAGCTGTCATAGTTAAAGAATGCTTTGTGGTTGTCATTTAAAGAAGTGGTGATTTTCAGCTTATAACTACTTTAACAAGTTTCTACCATAGTCCTGGGTTATTTGCAGACATTTGTGAGCTCACTTATTAAGTCAGTGGATTTGAGTTTCTTCATTATTGTGAGTAGTTTTTTTTTTTCCATTTGTTGAAGAGTATGTTTATACTAGAAATTTACTACAGGGGTTTATTCTTAAAATTAACTATCATGCTTGTGCCAAATGGAATAGAATTTTCAATACTAGAGCTGAGGTGTGAGTAAAAGTCAGAAAAATCAGAAGGAGCATTTGTTATACGATCCCTGAGAACCAGGGAGCTATTTTATTTCTTTAGGTTGCCTGAGAGTGCTAGGATGTTTGCTTTAAAGTGATCCATCAATATTGCCACATTAGGTGCTATCTGAGGTTGATTCTCAGTTGGAAGGTAATGGTAAGGTGGCTAGATTTGGTCATTCAAGATAAGGCTTTAAGTGTGGAGCAAACTGGCTCTATGTTAGCAAGAAACAGGTCAAAGAGATTGGATCCCCTAATATGAGAAGGTACCAACTGATCTAGTAGTTGTCATTAATAAAGTCAAGGAAATATACATCTTTCCTGCCTGTGGTGAATGTTAGCCAGTTTGTTAATAAATATTTGAAATCTTGGATTATAGTGCTTCATTCATTAATTAGAGACCCTAGTTTGTTGAGGTAGGTGCCATATGCAGTGGCAGACATGGAAAGGGTTTTATAGTTTAGATATGTGGTAACCTGGCATGTCTGTTGACACCAGGGTGTTTAGGAGTTCCAGCTCACTACAATGTTAGATTTGTAGTGAGGTTATAGGATTGTGGATTAATATAGATAAACCTCCTGTAGATATGCCTCCTTCCTTGATAGAGGGTCTGTGCAAATTACAGGCATGGAAAACAGGCATGGAAGGTGTTTTATCACTACACTGTTACCAAGTTTCAGTACCAATGCATATGTGGATGTATCTAAGAGTCAGGAATGTTAAAAGGTTGGGCAGTTTCATATCTAGCTCATTACAGTCTAGTCACACCTTGAGAAGCTTCTATAGTTTCATTCTGCTGATATCTCTAGGCATCGAATATAACTTGTTTATTCTGCATTCATAATTCCAAAACATTGCTAAATGCAAGCTATTGAACAATTTCATCTTAAGGCTTATATAATGGGCAATACAACTGTACTGATTTCTGACCTCTGTCTAGTTTTGCTAAAGCAAGATTAATTGCTGTTAGTATACTATTTATTTATATTGTCAAAATGTTCATGTTTCGATGAGTATCTCAACAACCCAGTTACACAAACTGAACTGTGTAGCTTCATACGAAAGCTCACAAAATGAGAAACAAAATGCCCCTGATAGTATCTGTGTAACATGGACACTGATATATTGTAAGTTGTTTACAAAACATTACAAAATTAATATTTACTATGTTTATTAGACTTATAAAAGCCCATTAAGACCTAGAATCTAAAGAAGACTGTCACTGCAAATATTTGTTTATGTTGAACAGTTTGCTATCTACATTTCTTCAGTAACCTTTATGGCTACCAGAGATATTAACATGTTTGAAATTTGAGGACATAACTAGATTTTGTTTAAAAGCTCAGGATGCACTCAGAGAAAATTAGAGTATAATCCCCCAGAGCTACATTCCAGTGAATGAGTTAGGCCTTATATAGTGCCAAGTCTGTACAGGTGTGATTTGAATTTGATAGGTTGGACAGTCTGGTAGACTGAATCTGACAAAAAAGGCACTATTAACAAGTTTCTTTACTAACAGATGGAAGGTCTGAGGCAGGAGGTACATGCTGCTCCTAATAAAATAGGGTTGGCTACTGCGTTTCATTATCCGACTGGCACACATTGGCACCCCTTTTAATAACATCAGATGCTGAGTGAAATGATAAAAGTCTGTTATTTTTCTGTTTGTGCTTTGGCACCATTTGTGATAATAGCAAAATACTGCTCAAGACTGGCTGCTTTCTAGACTCAGCTACATAAAATCAAATCAGAGCTCAATAATACCTTCCATCATCTCTCCCAGTGTAGAGCATCTAATATCATTTACTGTCACATGGAATATGACTAAGTTTTATGCATACTTGGGATATATGGCAATACGAGCCTTCAATACATCATGAGTTTTCACACCTGAAAGACAGCTGTTATTCTATTCTTACTCAGCCTGGTGAGTGTGATGCCTATGTATCTGACTACAGAGTCATCTATAAGTAGAACATCTTCATGTGTGGTAGCATGTGCTGGTTGCCTTATGGTCTTAGTCATGTGACTGTGGCTGGTGAGGAAATGGTGCACGTTGACGTGTATTTAATGAGTAAGGTGGGAGTATAATGCTAAAGTATGGATCTACTGGTGTATTGTATTGGATGCTTAGGAAGAGATTTGTTCAGTACTCGAGTATATGAAGGCTTGCTGATTGTGTTTAATTGCTGTGATATGGTAGCAAGCTCTCTTCTAACAATGATGGATGGGGGGTTTGGCATAACGGCTAATATTGTCACTTCATAGATACAAGATACAGTGTTTATTTCTAACCTTGGGATATTGGCTAGGGTGAAAATGGCCATTCAGAGCAGTTAGCCTATTATTGTCGTATGAACTTATGAGAGGTAGGATGGGAACCCCCAGTTTGAATAGGTACCTCTGGCTCTGACAAGTGAATTCCTTGCCTGTTAATAAGGGCTAATCAGTCAGCATAAAGCAGTTGCCTCATGGTACCTATTGCTATCAGGATGGCACAAGATGAAGTAATGGAAGACTGTAGAGTCCCATGGTGGCAGAGAAATGCTGTGTTGACAACAGAGAAGAATGCATGAATGTCACACAACAAAGTGGTGAAGGCAGGCAAGAGGTCAAGATACAGTGCAACGTGTGTGTGTGTGTATGTGTGTGTGTGTGTGTGTGTGTGTGTGTGTGTGTGTGTGTGTGTGTGTGTGTGTGTGTGTGTGCATGTGTGTGTGTCCATGTATGTGCATGTGTGTGCATGCATGTGGCTTCACAAGGTAGTAATGACATGTGTACTATAGAAAAACTATGCAGTTTGTAAAAAAGAGATAGTGTAGCATATCAAATTATGGCCACACTTAAACAGATGCCCTACGAAGACCGTCTCAAAAAACTCCAGCTTTACTCCATCGCATATCGCCTACTCAGAGGTGATCTCTGCCTAACATACAAAGCTATGTCAAACCCAGAGCTGTTGGATATGCTCCACTTAAAGAAATCCCAATCCCTCCGAGCTACACGCTCTAGGGACCTAAACCTTGTCACCACAATAAACAAAACATGCCGGAGGGATAGATTCCTGTCCCAGAGACTTCCCATACTCTGGAATAAACTACCTATCTATATCAAACAAAGCTCCTCATTAGCACTCTTCAAGAAAAATCTTGGTGATTGGATGGTAAATAGGAAATTCACCCCAGGGATCACCTCTGTGGCTCTGCTCGACAGTGGCACAGGAAAATAATTTTCTTGAGTGGCAAAAGCCAGGGTATATTTTTGGCTGGGCTTGTATAGGCCCCAGGGCCGATAGCCTAGTACCTGCCTATGAACCTATGAACCTATGAACCTATGGCTTTGCAATGCAGGCACTGATGCTGCAGTTAGTAGACTGGTTGTAAGATGAAAAAGCACAATTATTACTTGACTATGCAATAGCAGAGCAATACATAATGTTAATAAAGAAAATAAAAGATACTTATGAATGCAAATGTAATGCAAGAACACTGCAACATAGTACATTCAGCTGAGCAATCCAACAATGAATGCCCCAGACAATGGGCAGGTGAAATTAACATGCCACTTCACATAGCACAGTCATTCCCAGGTGTTTGTTGTTTGCTTTAGGAGTCTTCCTCAGTAAAATGAGCTGCACGTATATGGAGCATCAGGTATACATACCAATATAAATGTGGAATTGGTAACCCAATGCATCTAAAATGAATGCCAACAAGAATAGGCACACAGGCAGTAGAAAAAGACAGAACTAACT
Source organism: Protopterus annectens (assembly GCF_019279795.1). NCBI lineage: Eukaryota > Metazoa > Chordata > Ceratodontiformes > Protopteridae > Protopterus > Protopterus annectens. Next base: position 800,787,259 of record NC_056745.1, read on the forward strand.
AAATTCCACCAAATAAAAAAATAGAACAGTGTAGTATCCACTTCTCCCACCAGAGAAAATGAAAAATTACTACAGACAAGCAGCAATGGACTGAAATTAGCTGAAAAAAAATAAGTCCTAGATGTTAAGTTCTTGACTGAAGAGTTTTTTCTTCTTCATTAAAATTAGGTACACTGATAGCAGCACAGCCAAATAAATGTTAGACCATGTAATGCACTTTACATTAAATCAAAAAAACAAAACAAAAAAAGGAATAGACACAACCAGCAGAAACACTCTGAGCTAACAGCAAATAAATACATAGAACATTGGAGTCTCATTTCCCTCCCACTAGGTATGGCAGTAGGAACATTTCACATTTCCAGTTGAAGAATTAGCAAAAGCAAGTAATAGTGGTTTCAATCATAACTGAAAAGTCACTTCCTAGGGGACAATGGCTTTAAGGTTCCTCTAGAGTAAAATCAGGTGCAGTGATAAGTAGTGTCAAGTAGCTACAGAAATAAATCACATGTGTGCTTACTTGAACCAGGACTCAAACCCAGACAATCTGGATCACTTCTTCCGCTTCTCTTGGCAGACTTATGCTACTCAAATATCTATCTTTCTATCTCTCTGCCTATCTCTCTATCTCTCTTGCTATCTATGTGTGAATTTGTTTACATGTGTTTAAGACAGTTTTCACACATTTGGATAATAGTTTCCCACTGAAATGTTTAAAAAGGCAAAAAAGTGACACGTAAAGTCTCTCACCATGAAACAGGGCCACAGGAAGAACAGGGAGGAGTTATGTTGGTCGAGGCACCAGGTTGTACAGGGTGCCAGCAAATCACCTACCCACTCTTAACATTTACAGTATATAAATTCCTGCCCTTTATCATCCAAGCATCTAAAATAACAACTCCAGGGTAGAGCGTAAGAGAAGAGAGAGAGAGAGAGGGAGTTGCTAGGGATCTCGTTCATGTAACTTTTCTGCTTAAAGCATGTCATATTTTGATGATAATGAATTGTCGCATACTTTAATTACTGCAAGCATGATTCCTCATAGTAACACTTAATATTTAATTACAGTATGTATTATTAGTTATTAATTCTTTTACAGTGCATGCAGTGCAGCCATGTCACTCTGCCCTTTAAAAGTGTCTGTTATTTTTCCATTGCATGCACTGTAAAATGTGTGACATCCTCAGTCAGAATGCCCCACCATGTCACATCTCCAGTAAGAGAGAGGTACAGTTCAGATATTTCAGCACAAGATTTAGTACTACAGGCTAGTCTTACATTAACAATGTATTTCCCTTCTTGTTAAATGTAAAGCAGAATGTTTCAGGCCTAGTCAGAAAAGTACTCCAATATCAAATTCTGCTTTCCTGAAATACTTACAAATATTACATGTTAATCCACTCTGCTATAATTCATAATATGAAATGTCAGGGCTCCATTTGGGACCCACTTCCCAAGGCATACCTCAAGTTCAGGTATTTCAAAGTAGGAGTGGAAAGTTGGATACAGCCTGGGAAGGGAGCCAGAAGTGCAAAATGGTTATGTTCCCCTTGAATGCATACTCCATTGCTATACCTCTGTGTTGCAGTGACTTGTCTTCTCTCTAAAGAATAGGAGAGGCTGATATCTAAACAATGTAAGGATTATTCTGATAAGGGGCATTTAACAGAGAATTTTAAATACGGTTTTCAGAAATGTACACATACATCACCTGCATGGCACTATTACACTGGACATATTGCATTGATGGAAAAAAAATCAAAAATGGCATGTCTTAGTTCATGGGCCTGTCCAAAATCTTTTAGTCAGTAGTCCATACTGATGTTATATTAAACATGAAAAGACTTGGTGTGAGAACTGAGGTACTGGAAAGCTTTAGCTTTATCGTTCCAAAAGAAAATCTGTTTTTAGAAATGAAGAATGTTATTCATTGAATATTATATTATATTTTGGTGTACTACAGGGATCTTTGTTTAGGCCTTCCTTCTTTTTTACCATTATGAAAACTTTAAAAGGTGCAGATATTTGTTCTAAAGTAGTGTTTTCTGGTGATGATTTAGTCTTGGAGATAAAAAGTATGAATGCTTCTTTATAGACAACTGAGTCCTTCTTTGTTGAGACTTAAATCAATAAGTTAGATAAGCAAGAATCATAAAAAGCTCAAGATTCATAATTTTTGCAGAGGGTTCTACCCATCACACTGCAATAGCACAATCTCTAAATATATTACTTTTGAGGTTGCATAAACTCAAAGAAAAGTGAAAAGTATTCAGACAAAATAAATCATCATTCTTTTCGTTTAACTAGCTTAACATGGAAACATTATTAAAAGTAATGATCAACGTTATCATACCTGAAACAATGCAGACTCAATGCTATGACTATTTGCTTAAAAATACACTGTAAGTGTTGACAAATGGAACACAATAATTTGTTGTGTTCCTATATTGATAAATGAGTCTCCTAGAAATTTTATAGTGACTTTCATTCTATTCAAAAATGTATGATGTTGCCTACATCAGTTATTAGTAAACCAAAAGCAAAACCAATGTATTTTTTCTCTCAGAATCTGTTTATGAAACAGGATCTTAATGTGTTGCCTTCTGAATTGGTAGCTTGTATTAACTATTAATTCCTGAAACAGCTCAATACATTTTTCAAAAAAAGATTAATAAACTTACTCAAGACATTCATACAACTTGCCATATTTATTTTCTGTAGGGAAATATTTATTTAAATTAGGATAGTGAAAGCAAAGGCATTCCACATATCAGTAGTGAATTATAATGTTTTACTGAAGTTGTAAAATAAGGTAATTAAAACTTAATATTATTTTTTTTCCATTCTGAAGGGTTATGGATATCTGGTCTGCATGTATCATTCTATAAAACAAAAATAATAAAAACAACCTTCTCTGGAAAATGAGTAAAATATCTGGTAATAATATTCATGAATAAGCTAAGTTATATAAGGCTACCATTGCCTGTAAATGACTGTTTTTCTATGTACACAGCTCTTGCCTCATAGCGTACTTGTTTGTCAGAAAGGTAAAAGTTGACATTTCTGTTGCTTTTAAGTATTTTGGGTTACTCAATCTATTGTGACAAGTGTATTAATGCTGTTGAAAATTGTTATTGTTAGTTGTTTTGATGCACTTGCAATCATGAAAAATGGCATTTAGTATATTATTTCCCAAAGAATAGATAAAATACCTGTGTGTGTGTGTGTGTGTGTGTGTGTGTGTGTGTGTGTGTGTGTGTGTGTGTGTGTGTGTGTGTGTGCGTGTAGTGTTTTTTTCATATCAAGTTTATTTCTTTAGGAAATCTAGAAAAAGGATGAGAATGCATAATGCTTCAATAAAAATAATTTGTGAATGAGATGAATTAATCATTCATTACATATGATTTTATTTTAAACGTCAATGTCATGATAAATACCATTGTGCACAACACTATACCTGTATAACTACTGTATGTGTTGAGTATGTACAACATTGTCATGTGGCAATCACATGTACAAATAAATTGTTTATCTGTTTTATGAACCTTACTTTCCTATTCAGAGCATTAATTACTTATGGGGATTTGTTTACTGATTTAGTCTGACTGGCCCTAAAAGATGCTTTTTCAGGAGGCCAGGGAAGAAAAGCTCCAGAGAAAATTAAATGTATAGTTACGTTGTTAAGAGTCATCATAGAGCAGAAAATGATGAATGATAATTATACAAAGTATAGAAAAATGAAGACATTATTTACAACATGGTATAGTGTGATTTACTGTTAGGGAAGATTATATGGATAGAATATTTTTAATAAAAAGCAATGCAATATGATGAAGTATTGTGATAATACCATTCAATTCAGAAACAATGGAGATAAAATAATAATAAGATGATAGAAAAAAGCATAAGGCGGTAAAGAAAAAAATCATCATGGATGCATCATGGAAAATTCCTGATATGGGGAGCATCATTAAATTATACGAAATAGTAGGAAAGCAGAGATATAATTAATTATTAGTGGCATAGATAGATGACAAAGTGAAAAAAAGACAGACTGATAAATAGAAGTAGTAGACTGAAGAGCATATTTGAAGGTATTACTTTATGGTGTGGTGTATCAAGTAGGAGACAGAAAAACCCAGGTGGTAGTAAGAATAGGGAGGCTGAGAAAAGCAGGAGTGAAAGTGAGAAAGTTGAGAAAAGAAAGGGAAGAAAAAACTTGCGGGCCACTGTAAGCAAGGGAAGAAGTAAGACAGACAAGAGTAGGCAAGAGTTAAAGTCGAATGCAGTAATATGCATGAATACATCCTTCAAATGTGTGTCTCTCTGTAGTAACATGTGTGTGTTCTGTCTGATTGGGTTGAGTTTAATGAGTAGATGAGTGGGAGCATAACCACATGGCCAGCAGATACTGTTTTAGATGCATTAGGTTGCTGATTTGTTTCAGTGAGAGAAAGGAAGAGAGGAATGGAGCTTCACTCTTTTGAAACACAATATGAGAGAAGTGAGTTACCTGCTGAGTTACAGGTCCTAGAAATAGCAAGTAGAGACTTGTTTCCAGATCTAAGCTCTCTATTTGGAGAGAAGGTTTGACTGCAGAGCAGGACATATTTCTGGCAGAAATAAAAGTCCCTTGGTTCCTTCCTAGCAGCTGTTGAAATGGTTACATGTGGTGTTAGGGTTGCCACCTTTTCAAATGCCCAAAGTGGGACATTTTCTGTAGAAATGTCAGATTTTCCAGGACAAAACATACCTACAGCCGTGCATAGTACAGAACTTTACTTTTTTGCACAAATAAAAGCTTATTCTAGTAACATTTGAATTGCTTATGTTACTTCACATAACATATAGAAGTTTCATATATAAAATAACTGTTTTATGCAACTATTAAAGAAAACTTAGGAAATATTTTTGTCCTGAAATCTCAGGACATTTGCTATTTTTTGATTTTTTTCACAGGACACAACTGCCTAAAGAGGGACTGTCCCTCGCAAAGTGGGACAGGTGGTAACCCTATGTGGTGTACATTTTCTGTAATCATTACTCCTTCTTCAAAAATGCATGTTCAAGTTTCTCAGTTTTCTGAAAGTTGCATTCTTACACTTAGTGCTTTTGTAGTAGGTACAGATTTATATCATGCCCATCCCCCACTTCCTCTTTCCTGTGCAGACTTTCTGAACTGTGTGCATATGAATTGTGTAATAGACTCTGGAACATGTTACCAACCCACTACTTGTTTGACTTAATATTTTCTATACCATTGTGGGGATGAGATCCTCAGAACACATATCAAGTAGTCCAGATGGTGATTTCTACTTTCTGTAGAGCAGAACAACAATAGACTGAATTTATACAGTTAATGCATTTCCTGTGTAATCAACTATTTTTCTGTTCTTCTGTAGTATCCTGTCTCTTTAACTGATCTGATAATATAGTGCAAAAACATGTAATAAAGCTAAGGGCTATGTGTGATCGTTTTCATACATTTCTGGGTTTGACTGTCTTTTTTATATGCCTACACAATATTTCATTCTGGTCACATCACTAGATCAGATCATTGCTTAAGGTCTGCCTATAAAAAGTGATACTTCATATTTTGTTGTAGTAAACAGCTTTCTCATCACTACTGTCATTTTATACATTTTATTTATTTTTGATCACAAGGCAGAATAATGTAAAATACAGAGGAACAGCTATTTTAACTGCAGCATCTAGACTCCTTTATATATCATGTGGGAACCCTGCAATTCTTTCAACCTACAGAGAAAGTACTGTGGTCAAATTTTACTTATCTTCTGCTCAAGCTTGTGTACCACAGAAGGATGATGTTGCAAGTAAGACTCAGATGACTTAAGATTGGTTAGTGTATCAGGTTCTGGAGAAGCCAAATGGGAGACGGTGGGAGTGAGTGTCTAATGCCTCCTCACTCATCCTTGGTTGAGAGACAATCCAACCCACTATAATGCTAGAGTCTATTGAAGAGAGAGCGGTGCATAGTTTGCTGTGGGGGGGGGGCAGGGACATGTCCTTGGTGCTTTGTGGGACATGTGAGAAACTTTGCATGTTCACAGGAAAAGGCATTACATGCTCTCACATCTCTGAGCATACCTCTCAGCTACTATAGGGAAGTGTTAGTCAAAAATAAGAAAACCCCTGATGGCTGGTGAATGGCAGCCTACAGAAGCCATCTCTCACTCCATGGGAGGAATGAATGAGCAGAGTGACTGTGAGAGCTATGTTTGGTGGCAGCAGTGAGAGATAAAAAGAATGACACTTACCTTAATTCCACCTTGTTTGCTATATCCTTTACTATGCTGATTTTTTGTTTGTTTTAATATGTGACTTCTGTATTGTAATCAAAATTAGTTATTCATTTTCCAGTACTAAAGATACTGCAAGGAATGATGTTGAAAATTACAACATTGTCATTACACCAGCCACATATCTTATTCAACCACTCTTTTAGGATATTTTGAATCGAGCCATTTATACTTAACAGAATGCATAAAAAAAACAAAAGAGTTCCTAAAGTTTTATGTGTGTACAAGTTTTCCAATGGGCTGGTCGAAGGCACCTGCAAGCATTTGGAACTATTGGAACATTTTGACAAGCATGAAACTGAATTGCATTTTATTATAAAACTTAACTGTTATTAAGTAAAAACTCTATTTGAGGAACTTAATTCACCTAATAATGTCATTACAAAAGACTTACTATTTTCAACACAATGTCAGTAAATATGATGTTTTTTTGATAAAGTGGAATGTGGAGGAGTAGTTTCATGTTAATTTAAGCAGAAAACAAAAAAGTTAGCTAGAGACCAATATGAATATGAGAACCACAAAGCATATCCTTTGCCTATAGCACCTTGTGCTGCACTAATTTTCAGAATAAACATAATTGTTCATATAGTTATGTTAACCTTATTAAGACCTGGTGAGACACTTCCTTCTAGTTTCCCATCATACTACCCCACTATTAATTGACACAGATACTTCTGACATAGATTCTAACATTTTTCCCTCCCTAGAGAATGAGAGAGAGAGAAGGTTGGATAATGTGGGGATAGTGATTCAGGAAGTGAAACAGATTAGAAAGGGGGAAGTATGGACAGCTATGAAGAGGATGAAAAATGGAAAGGCTGCTGGTCCAGATGACATACCAGTGGAAGCATGGAGGCACTTAGGAGAAATGGCAGTTGAGTTTTTAACTAGATTGTTTAATGAAGTCTTGGAAAGTCAGAGCATGCCTGAGGAGTGCAGAAAAAGTGTTTTGGTACCTATTTTTAAGAATAAGGGTGATGTGCAGAGCTGTAGTAACTACAGATGGATAAAATTGATCAGTCACAGCTTGAAGTTATGGGAAAGAGTAGTGAAAGCTAGGTTAAAAATGGAGGAGGTGATTAGTGATCAGCAGTATGGTTTTATGCCAGGAAAGAGCACTACAGATGCGATGTTTGCTCTGAGAGTGTTGATGGAGAAATATAGAGAAGGTCAGAAGGAGTTGCATTGTGTCTTTGTGGACTTGGAGAAAGCATATGATAGGGTGCCTAGAGAGGAGTTGTGGTATTGTATGAGGACGTCAGGAGTGGCAGAGAAGTATGTAAGAGTGGTACAGGATGTGTATGAGGGTAGTGTGACAGTAGTGAAGTCTGCAGTGGGGAGTGACAGAAGTGTTTAAGGTGGAGGTGGGATTACATCAAGGATCAGCTCTGAGCCCTTTCTTATTTGCAATGGTAATGGACAGGTTGACAGACAAGATCAGACAGGAGGCCCCATGGACTATGACGTTTGCAGAAGACATTGTGATCTGTAGTGAGTAGTGAGAGTAGGGACTAGGTTGAGGAGACCCTGGAGAGGTGGAGATATGCTCTAGAGAGGAGAGGAATGAAGGTCAGCAGGACTAAGACAGAATATGTGTGTGTGTGTGTGAATGAGAAGGAGCATAGAGAAATGGTGAGGATGCAGGGAGTAGAGTTGGTGAAGGTGGATGAGTTTAAGTACTTGGGATCAACAGCTCAGAATAATGGTAAATGTGGAAGAGAGGTGAAGAAGAGAGTACAGGCAGGGTGGAATGGGTGGAGAAGAGTGTCAGGAGTGATTTGTGACAGATGGGTATCAGTAAGAGTGAAAGGGAAGGTCTACAAGAGGGTAATGAGATCAGCTACGTTGTATGGGTTGGAGACTGTGGCATTGACAAAAAGGCAGGAGTCAGAGCTGGAAGTGGCAGAGTTAAATATGTTAAGATTTGCACTGGGTGTGACAAGGATGGACAGGATTAGGAAACAGTGCATTAGAGGGTCAGCTCAGGTTGGACAGTTTGGAGACATAGTCAGAGAGCGAGATTGTGTTGGTTTTGGACATATGCTGAGAAGGGATGCTGGGTATATTGGGAAACGGATGCTAAGGATGAAGCCGCCAGGTAAGAGGAAAAGAGGAAGGCCTAAGATAAGGTTTATGGATGTGGTGAGAGAGGACATGCAGGTGGTTGGTGTGACAGAGCAATATGCAGGGGACAGGAAGAAATGGAAACAGATGATCTGCTGTGGAGACCCCTTATGGGAACAGCTGAAAGAGAAGAAGAAGAAGGTCAGAAAGAACAGAAAGACAACACAGAGAGGATCCTTTTTATTCCTGACACACACACATACTGGACATATGAACAGAAGGAAAGGAAGGGGTTAAAAGAAACAACTGGAACCGGTAATAATTACAAGGGTAAATTCTAATTCTATTTCAAATACTGAAGATGAAGGCATTGTTCCGTCATATGAAGGGAAAATTTTAACTTATCAGAAATTTTACACTTTTAATTACATGGACACATTTAAAACTAAAACACATTTTTCTTTGTTTAAGAAAGGGCTTGTTTTCACATTCCAATATGAATATTGTTGATTTGCTTAATGAGCTCAAATTATAGGCAAAAACTGTTAAACCTCAGTTTCTTTAGGGCCAAAACTACTTGGAATCCACCCCTTAATAGTATGGTGGCTGTTTTTGACAAATCTTGTGAAAAAGATTTAGGTAATTTGTTCTACTATAATTCCCAACCATATTACATTCTTTGCAGGGAAGAGTGAACATTGCTAAATAACCTGAGGAATGAGGGTGGGGGAATCATTATCACTGCCAAGGTTGACTACATCAGTCAGATTCAGATATTTACCTTGTTACAAGACACTAATCAGTACAAAATTGTATCTAAGAATGAAATTGGTATGGCGTATAGAAAAACTGATTGATTATTGGAAGATTCTGTTTTGCAGGAGGTTATTCCAATGAATATATACAAGTTTTTGGTTAATAGTCATCCCTTTATAACAACAATATTTTGTAAACTAAAATTCGTAAGAATATAGTTTCACCATCCTGCAGGTTAATTGTTGCAGTTCAATATTCAAAAACATACCTATTGCCAGTCTTTGTTGATTGTATTTTTAAAGATTTCATCAAAGAAGTTGATTACATCTTAAAGGACCCCTGGGATTTTTTAACTAAGATCAAGCAACAATACTACAGTGAAAGCTGCAGTTTTTCTACCATAGACGTAGTTGACTTATTTTCCTGTATTCCACACCAGATAGGCTTAGAATTATTTCATGCTGATGTAACTCAACTGTCTACCTTAAGTGACTGTCTTACTATTTTTATTATAGCCACCATGGATCACATCCTGTCCTACAAGTTTATATATTTGGAAGGAAAATATTTTCATCAAAATAAAGGTTGTGTAGTAATGAGTGCAAGTTGTACATCTATATATGCTAATCAAGTTATTTATATTTGGGAAAAAGCTAACATCTTGGGATCTCCTTTCCAAGATTTTTGGCTTGTTTATTTGCCTTACCTTGATAACGGCAATTCATTTGCCTTACCTTGATAACATATTAATTTGTGAAAAAGTTGAGGTAATTCAGTTGAATTTTTGTCTTATATCAATAGTATTACTTATTTTCTTAAGTTTACACACAAACACTCAACTAATTGTATTGATAATTTTGATGTCACTATTTTTAAGAACACTGGTAAATATTGTTTTGGTTCAAAAACCTACAGGAAACTAAACCTTTTTAAACTGGTATCTTGAATTTAACAGTTGCCACCCAATGCATATCAAAAATAATGTTTTCAGAGACCAGTTGGTAAGGGCAGCTAGGATGTGTTCAGACTTCATTAACTTCAAAACTGAGTCTGATACTTTATTAAAAATCTTTCTTGAGAGGGGATACCCTTTAATTTATTGACTAACACAAGGGATGAAGTAACAGAATTATGGAGTTCCAAATTTAAACCTTTATTGGGATCGGATGTTTGTTTTGTGGCCACTCCAACTGGCATGAATCAACTGGTTGCTAATGTCCCTTTTTCTAACACCCTGGTGGTTACATGCAAGTCATGCTCTAATGATGTTAAAAACATCATTAAAAAGAATTGGAATATTTCAAGGCAGATGAAGAGATCTACAAAATGATCACTGCCCATTTTTATTTTGTACATAAAACAGGAACCTTAAGACTCTTTTTAAAGGCAATTCTAATGATTGTACTATTAAGGTACACAATGTTACAAAGAGCTGTGGCACTTTTAACCAATATGGTTACATTCTAGAATGCAAAAACATTTCACTAACATATCCTCCTGATAAAGTCACTTTAGGATATGGTAATTGTGCAACTAAAGGACTTGTGTATATTGCCTTATGTTCAGGATATTCTAACTTTTATACTGGTAAAATGGAGAGGCAATTTAGAAAAAGAATATATGAACACAATGATGGCATTTCTAAATCTAACTTGAAAAACTCCCTATTTAAACATACTCTGACATGTTTCTCCTATTCAAAAGTTTGTTTTGGTATATTGGAGGTGGTTGCAAGTAACAACTGTGGTGGTTCATGGGAAACTAGGTTAGAATTCTGAGAACTATGTTGGAAGTTAAAATTGAATGCTGCTGCTCCACCAGGTTTACTTGATCAGCTTACTATCACCCCAATTCTCAAGCTTAGAGCTGAAAAGTTATAAATTACATATTTTGTTGTTTTTTATTCTGTAATGATACACAATATTATTCTTTTGAAACTGGAAGTATTTTACAGTTTACTATTTTGTTGTTAGCTATGACTATTTGTCATTTTATTTCACTTTATTCTATTTTATTTCACTTAAAATGATGGAATATTTTTAAATGTTAATTTTCCTTGTGGTGTCATATGATAAACTAGTTGACTATACTTAAATGCTACTAATGAGGTTTAAAACAGTTCTGAAGAAGTCCATAATTGAGGGACAGAAGTGCTTAACTGTTTGTACTTAGTTATTGATAGCAGCTTATTGTGCACTTTTTACTGTTCAACTATTTGCACGTATTTATTGAGAACACCTTTGTATGTGTTTATTGTTTTGTGACCTTTATTCTGATGTGATTAAGTCTTTTGATTTTGACTTTGGATGTTCATAGTCTATTACTTTGTTCAGTTCATTGGGCATTTTCTTACACCTGTTGTAGGTGAGTCCTCCAACATTACAGAACCCTTGTTTGTGGTTTATTGGTCTTTGTTTTGGGCTGCACTGGACACATGCTGGTTTGCTTTGTTTCCATCTGAAAATATACCAGAAGTACCGACTATTCCACAATCAGCATATTTGGCTAGCAAAAGTTGCATCCCTACATTAGTTTTAGAAAAATAAGTTGACTATTTATCAGATTTTATGTGTTTTTTTATGCAGGATAACTTGTTAAAGTGTAAAAAGCCATCTATTTCATTTTAATTACTGCTTGTAAAGTTTTATTCAAATAATGGACATTACAGGAACACAAAACAAATAGAAAACACAATCAATGAAAATAGCTGCAAGGAAATAGCTAATGTACATAATGCCATAAAGTATAGATAGTTTGAGGCACTAAACACGTATCATAGTTTCACAATGTAATGCACTCTATAATAACCAGTATCCATGATCTTGTAGATAAACTGGAGATAAAAATGGAAAATATTAAAGAAGAAAATAAGCAGATGAAGCTATACTATGAGACGATTAAGCAACAGTCACAGCAAATAACATCTGAAGTAGCAGTAAATAAGGATGGATGAGTAGCTGAAAATGTGAATCACTGAATTTATTCTCAAACAGAATTCCGAATAAAAAAGTAGAAGATCTTGAAAGTAGATCAAGAAGAAATAATATAAGAATCTATGGAATACCAGAGAAGGAACAAATAGACAACATAATTTGATTTTTAAATAACTGGCTACCTAAGTCCATAAACTTACCTAAAGCTCTCTTATTTGGCATTCAGAGAGCATATAGATCTCTGGCAAACACTTCAGTAAAAAGCAATCCACCTTATCCTATACCAGTTACAGTTAAATTCATGTCAAGTCAAGATAAAGACTTAGTCCTGCAAACAGCCTGGGCTAACTCACCTATAAAAATAATAGGCAACTCCATAAGGTTTGGTAATGATTATACCATTTCTATTATGAGTAAAAAAAAAAGGCATGCATTCCCTTGACAAAAAAAGTAAAGAAAGCAAACATCAAAGCACAGCTTGTATTCCCAGCTAAAATAATGACTTTTCTATCTGAGGGACAAAAGACATTCAACTCCTTATATGTAGGTGAAGGTGTAGCTTCAGAAAGAACTCTTTGACCTTTAAACATCCTGTGAAACAGGAAATACTTCCACAAGGTCA
>NC_056745.1:800804956-800838978 GCF_019279795.1 Protopterus annectens
ACTACAGCATTATGCAGTTGCAGCATGTGTCATGGAGCTTACTTGGCTACTCTTTCCCCAAAGGTGTATATCAAAGTGAATGACATCAGCAGGCTTGCCAAAGTAGGGCAATGGAAGTTGTAGTGACTGTGAATGGCCTCAAAAGCATTGATCCCTACCATCTGTGATGCTGTTTGCCAAACACCGACATGAAGGCTGCTCACAGTGAATGAAAAGGGCCACCAGCGAGGGAGTGAGAGAGACAGTAACAAAGTAAGACAGGGAGGGGGTAGAAGAGTAAATGCTAAGCATGTTTGTGTCACACACTTACCAATACAGGGTTTCAAACCCCTGCTTGACTATGTATTGCTATTACATGTTTATGCAGGTAGTGCATGTGCCTCAGAGCTTACATGTTGGGGAGCTGTCCAAAGGTATATTTGATGGTGAGTGACATCAGAAACAGTGATAAAGGAGGGATAAGGTAGGTGTAGTACATGTGCCTGTCCACAAGAACAGGTGTCAAGGTCAACACAGCCACATTTTCTCAGGTACTCACACACATTATCACAGTTTGCAGGGTCAGGATAACACTTCCTAACTAGCTAGTTTGCCACAATACAGTAATACGCAGATATCACATGCACCACAGAGGTTATCAGGCTGATATATGGACAAAGGGTATGTCAAGGTGTCTGACATCAGAAGGCATGCTTCAGTAGGCCAACAGGAGGTGTAGTGAGTGTGCATGGCATCCAAATCATTATACTCCACACACACACAGACACAGGTTTGCCAGTACTGACATGCATGGGTGCATTGCTTCACAGGTGTGTAGTGGTTGACTGTGCCAGAAGGTTGTACAAGGCTAGGTAAAGGGTATACCTTGGCATCAGGCCACATGACAATGGTCTGCAGTGTGGCTCAGGGGTGTACTGTGTGGATTGGCCCACACAGGTGTGTACTGTATTCACCATCCACTCATCTGGGTTACTATTGTGGGTGGCCAGTGCTGTGCAATGCTTGCCATGTATGTGTTCTATATTCCTTAACATGGACAGTGTGTGGGATGTGCACACATCCCACATGCATGTTCTGTGACACATGGAAGTGTACCTGAGGTTTCTGGGGCATGTTGTGTAGACAGATTGTTATCATTAGATGTGCCATACCTGACCTCATGTGGTGAGAACTGGCAATGGACACCAGGTTGACCCTGCACCTACATTGACAGCATGATACAGGCATTCACTGGTGTCAGTAGCATCTATCCATACAGAACATGTGTATAAGGCATGGTATGTCCTTTGAGGGTTACATTTGCTGGCTCTACAGTTGTTGCAGGTGTCCAGTGGGGAACATAGCAAAGGAGCACTGTATGCAATGATTTGCCTATTGTAGGGATGGGACAGGGTGCCATGTCCTCTGTAGTCCACTGCAAGCACACCATGGTTACTATCTGTGGGCAATATGCAGAGAACTACCAACATAGTGGCCACTGCCTGGCCACATGTGTGTATGAGACATGAGTGGAGAGTGTTCTCTGGGTAATACAAGGATTGCCTATATTGTTCCCCAAGCCATGATGTCACATGTAGGGGTATGGAATGTCACCACAGCCTCTTTGCTGTTTGACATCTGTTATCCCTGTAAGGTGGATATTGTGACATGTAATAGGCCCACCATATAAGAAATTTGCAAAACCCACTCCAAAATAAGTCCTGTTATTACACACTCACAGCTACCTCCACACAGGATACTTATGACAAGCACACACACACACCAAGTCTCACAGTTGCCATGTCTGGGATTAAAACTCCTACCTAACTTGTACATCATACTACAGCATTACACAGTTATAGGACACGCCATGAAGTCTCACAGTTGCCATGTCTAGGATTAAAACTCCTACTTAACTAGTACATCCCACTATAGCATTACGCAGTTATAGCACATACCACAGCAATTACAGGGCTACTCCTTCCACAAAGGTATATTTCAAAGTGAATGATATCAGCGGGCTTGCCAAAGTAGGGCAATGGAAGTTGTAGTCACTGTGAATGGCCTCAAAAGCATTGATCCCTACACAGACAAATAAACACACACACAAAGCTTTGCAGTTTCCATGTCTGGGATTAGAACTCCTACATAAGTAGTATATCACACTACAGCATTACGCAGTTATAGCATGTGCCATGGAGCTTACTGGGCTACTCCTTCCCCAAAGATGTATTTCAAAGTGAATGACAGCAGGCTTGCCAAAGTAGGGCAATGGATGTTGTAGTGACTGTGAATTGCCTAAAAAGCATTTATCTCTACACAGACAAACATACACACAAAGTTTTACAGTTGTATGTCTGCGATTAGAACTCCTGCTGAACTAGTACATCATACTACAGCATGACGTAGTTATAGCATGTGACATGTCGCTTACTTGGCTACTCTTTCCCCAAAGGTGTATATAAAAGTGAATGACATCAGCAGGCTTGCCAAAGTAGGACAATGGAAGTTGTAGTGACTGTGAATGGCCTCAAAAACATTGATCCCTACACAGACAAACAAGCACACATACACAGAGTTTTACAGTTACCATGTCTGGTATTAGAACTCCTAACTAACTAGTACATCACACTACAGTATTCACAGTTATAGCATGCACCATTGAGCTTACTGGACTACTCTTTCTCCAAAGGTGTATTTCAAAGTGAATGACATCAGCAGGCTTGCCAAGGTTGGGCAATGGAAAGTGTAGGTCCTAGGTTCATAGGTTGGTACTAGGCTATCTGCCCTAAGGCCTATACATGCCTAGCCATGGCAATTCCCTGGCTATGTCTTCTCACAATATTAAATTCCCTGGACCCCTGTCTAGCAGGGCAACTGACATGATCTCTGGGGTCAATTTCCTATCTCCCATCTAATTGTCAAAGTTCCTTTGAAGAGAGCTAAAGAGGCACTCTGCTTGACATGTATGGACAGTGTATTCCAGAGTCTGAGGAGTCTCTAGGTCAGGAACACATCCCTTCAGCATGTATTGTTCATTGTGATGACAAGGTTTGGATCCCTGGAGTGTGTGACTGTGAGATATTTGGATTTATTTAACTGTATCATGTCCAACAGCTCTGGGTTTGACATGGCAATGTATGTTAAGCAGAGATCACCTCTGACTACACGATATGTGACAGAGTATAGCTGGATGATTTTCAGACAGTCAGCATAGGGCATCTGGTTTAGGCCTGTGATTCTTTTAGTGAGATATATCTGCAGCCTTTCTAGTTGTTGCAGATGTCTTGTGAGGTACATACCTAACAGGCCATTGTAGTCTTACTGGATCTACTGTGAGATGACTACAGAGGGACAATGGCCTCCTTTTTCCTGGATGTAAAACCCTTAGTGATGAGGTGTGCTACATAGGTGGATTTTCTGACTGTTGTGGTGATGTGGTTATCAAAGATGAGACCACTGTCCACCTGTGTCCCTAAGCCTCTTATCACACTTTAGGTGTTTAGTATACTGCCACCTATGTGGTACTTCACAGGTACATGTCTCTTCCCAAAGGGGATAACTATACATTTCTTGGCATTGTGCTTGAGGCCATGGCTCAGGCACCAAGCATCTCTTTCTGTAAGGCCCTTCTGTAAAATCTCCACATCATGTGGGAATTCAATGTTGGCTCCCAGTGTGCAGACATCTGTGACCTTTGTTAGCCAGAGTCCCTTAGTGTTGGCCTGTTCTTCAGAGCAGTAGATGCCAAACAAGAGCGGTCCCAGGACTGTACCCTGAGGTACTCCAACTATTACTTGTTTGGGGCCGGAGTTGGGATCACCTACTTTTACAGTGTAGGTTCTGTCAGTACTGCAGTTGGCAGCCCATTTGGTGATGTAAGGATTAATGGTCAGCTTGGTACATTTATCTATGATTCCAGACTGGGGGATGGTGTCGAAGGCCTTGGCGAGGTCTGGATAGGCTGTGTAAACCGCCTTATCCTCATCCACAGCTCTGGAGATAATTCAAAGATGTCAATCAGGTTCAGGAGACATTATCGGCCGTTCACAAACTCAACCTGGGTGGGGTCCAGTGTTTGCAGGTTGCCAATGTCTTTGTTTATAAGTTTCATGATAATACATTCCATGGTCTTGCGGATCAGGCACGTCATAGTGCTTGGGCTGTAGTTCCCAAGATCCAAGGTGGATCCCCCCCTTGTGGACTGGGCTAACTGTAGCTGTGCACCACACAGTGAGCATGAAGCCTGAGGTGTGGCTATGATTAGACATGGCACATAGGTGAGGTGCCTGTTCATTTTGTAGTTTATGTAGTACACAGCCCAGGATGTTGACTGGTCACATGGATGCTGTTTTCATAGCTCCGGAGAGAGTGTTTTTTACCTGTGTGGTCATTATTACTGGAATCTGGCAATCTTTCATTGTTGAGATCAGCCCTTTTGGGGGTGTGAGGGGGTGCAGTTAGCACTGAATTGATCTGCCAGGATATTGGCAATATCCTTGGGAGCAGTATATGTAATACCATCCTGTTGTAGCACAGAGCAGATCTGAGCATTGCCATTTAGATTTCTGACATAACTGTGGAACAGCTTGCAGTAGTCTAAGGCATCTTTGGCTATATTATGTTCGTAACTAGCTTTGGAGGATGCTATGAGAGATCTCAGCTTCTTATTGAGGCTGGTAAGGGAGTATTTTGCAATCTGGAAATTCCATTGTTTCTGCAACAGTTTCTTCCTTTTGTTGTACAGTATGTTTATGGCAGGGGGCCACCACATTGGCTTTCTTTTCTTGGTGGGGAGCATCTTGGTTCTATATTGGATGGCATGATTCATGCATGAGTGGATGTGCTCATACATTGCCTTCATGTAGGATTCAGCAGTCATCTTTTCAGTTCCCATCTGCATGGGTGTCATGACGTTAGTCATGTCTGACATGTGTAGCATGACATTGGCTTTGGAGGTGTGTGTTACAGAGGTTTCCTTACTGGGGTGTGGGAGAGGGGATGTTAAAGGTGATTAGCTTATGGGCAGACCTGACCACTGATGGAGTGACCATAGGTGTTGAGCATTGATTTCCTATGTTGGTAATGACCAGGTCTAGGATACTTGAGCCCCTGGTAGGACTATGGGTTAACTGATCCAGGGCATTGAGAATTATGACTTCCAAGAACTGTTGGACACACATGTTGGTACACAAGTAGTTTTCCCAGTTAATGTCTAGGTAGTGTAAGTCACCCAGTATTAGGGTGTTTGGTTGTATCATAATATTTCCCAGTATGTTTCGAAAGGTGTAGTGGGAATCTTGGGGCATGGTGGGGGATCTGTAGCAAACTATACAATTCGGATTGCAATCTTACCTAGTCTTAGTTGCACCGGGGATATTTCAGACACATTTTGTTGGGAAAGTAGCCTGGTGGTGTGAATATCCTTGGTGAATATGGACACTCCTCCACCTTTAGTGTTTTGGACCTGATTTGGTGGCCGACAGGTGTGGTGAGAGCTGTACCTGGCATTGCAGGGGTGCTGTCTGGAGCCTTGGATCAGGTCTTTGTTACTGCACAGATATTGATGTTCTCCATTTTCATGAGTGCCTAGTGCCTGTGAATGGCCACAAAAACATTGATCCCTATACACACACAGCCAAACACACACACACACACACACACACACACACACACACACACACACACACACACACACACACACACACACAGTTGCTCCTGTGAATGGCCACAAAAACATTGATCCCTATACACACACAGCCAAACACACACACACACACACACACACACACACACACACACACACACACACACACACACACACACACACACACACACAGTTTCACAGTTGCTATGTCTGGTATTTGAACTCCTACCTAATCTGTAAATCACACTATAGCATTATGCAGTTATAGGATGTGCCATAGAGCTTACTTTTCCCCAAAGGTGTATTTCAAAGTGAATTACATCAGCAGCCCTGCCAAAGTACGGCAATGGGGAGTGTAGTGACTGTGAATGGCCACAAAAGCATTGATCCCTACACACACACACATTTGTAATGTCTGGGATTAGAACTCCTACCTAACTAGTACATAACACTACAGCAATGCACAGTTAAAGCACATGCCACATAGCTTATAGGGCTACTCCTTCATCAAAGGTGAAGAAATCAGCAGGCTTGCCATAATGGGGCAATGGGGAGTGTAGTGTGTGTGCATGGGCCATAACCCATTCATCTGGAAGCAGACACACAGCACTCAAGCACACACAGGTTTATATTTCACAGGTACATCTATATAACTGCTAGATGAATACTGACTTGTACAGTAATGTTACACAGTTATCACAAGCACCACAGAGACTATAGTGCTGAGGGATGCTACAAACAAATGTCTACAGTGATTGACATTTGCAGATCATGTGTTTTTAGCCAATTTGATGTGTGCTGGGTGGGACAGGCCTCATGATGGGAGGCTATTTGTCACTGTCTGTCACTCTCTTCCATACATCTATGTATGTGTTATAGTGTGTTGCTCTTGGATATATGTATGTATTCCTATACAATGTGTGTGCAAAGCATGCCTAGTGTGCAATGAGGAGTATGTGCACAAACATATGTGACTGTCAGATATGTATAGTCCACTGTTGTTGCCAGACATGGGCTTCATTTCTTTAAATGTGGGAGCATGCCCAGTATGACCTTTCTGTATTTTGATGTCAGACATGGGCTTCATTTATCTAAGTGTGGGAGTATGCCCAGTATGACCTTCTGTACTGAATGTGTGAATCCATTTCAGGTAAGTTGTACTCCAGTGCAGGCTTTTGTGTTCTACACCTACAACTAGCAACCTGTTTCTGCAGGATATCAGTAGATCAGTTGACAATATGGGGTCAAAATGGGCAAAGGATAGTGGGTTACTATAGTTAATTGTGTCTGTGCTGCTTCTGCTACATGGTCTTAGTGTGTTAGCAAAGATATTCAGAAATATGTACTGTTTTACACTGCAATGTTTTATGTCATCAACTATTGTCAAGTATACATATTTGCTTTCAGTAATTTCCTGGGGAACACAGGGTGAATGCAGCTGTATCCAGTATTGTGGTCTGCAGCCTACATATTATTGCACAATCATGCCATTCTGGAGGGGAAGCTGCAGACACTTGCTGATGGGTCTTTGTAAATGGTTCAGCACCTTGGTACAGTGGTGGCTGAGGATCCCACGCTTGTACATCCATCAACGTGACAGTATGGCTATATCCTGCTGTGGCCATACCTCACAGCTGTACAGATTCACACAGGTTACCCAGAAACTGGGTCATATTTCTGGACATTACTCCTTCACATTATGGTTTATGAGCAGGTTTGTAGCCACCCATTCCTGTGTTTGCAGGCAGGGATAGTATGTACACATGGCTGAGTTTCAGACTTCACACATTCCATGCCGTCCATGCTCCTACATCCCCTCTCTTATTCTATCCTCTCCCAAACATTATGGAAACATTATCTGATAAATTCCTTATAGTTATCACTTCATCCCACTTGTGTTGGGCCACAGTTTATGCAGCAGGACATGGTGGACATGTTACTTGGATTTGTCGACATGGCCTTGCATTTGGGCTCTGTGGACTGTGCTATGTTGTTATTTGGGAGTCCATGACATAACATACATTGGCCGTACGGATGAGACACAGGCCTTTGGCAGAGGACTGTAGGGGATTTGGTTGTGATGCAGGCCAGCTATAGCAGGCCATTGCATTGTGTCACTCCTACAGTCCCAGCCTGCAAGACACAATATTTCCCTGGGGTGAAAGGGTAGGTGTGCAAGATGTTAATGCCACTACTTTCTGTAATTATTGATCCAGTGGTGTGGATGCTGGCAGGGTGCTGCTCACAGCTAGGGACACACCTGCATGGGAGACCTCTTCTGCATGCTGCATTCTGTGGCTATTACCATACAGAGGTGGGGGTCTTATTGTACTCATTCTCAACAGTAGGGATAAGACCTGTGAGGTACCTGTGGGTGATGATGGGGTGAGCTGGGTGCATGTGTGCTATGGACACTACTTGCATCTGACTCACAGATATACATGGGGCATTCCACTTATACTGGCTTGTGCAGGGACATCAGCAGTTTCTCAATACTTCATACCTGTGACCTTTGTGGTTTGCCAGGGTTTGGCCAGACAATATCGGTATTCCATACTACAAACACAACTAATGTGCTGCTAACCTGTATGTACAATTCCAAAAGTGTGTCCATTTGACAGTAACATATTATGCACTGTCTGTCTGGGATACTTCCACCTGTGTACTGTTTGTAAGTCTGGGCCCACATTCATGCCATGTCCATCTTTCAGATGGTGACAGATATTACATCCAAATATTTACTATTTTGCTGGGATGCATTGTGTTTGTCACTGCAGTTGTGAGAACTTAGCCCTGTCATCGGCAGTACTAGCCAATGGCCACCATGACAAACCTTGCCATGCCTACATGCTGACCACTCTCACACAATATGCAACACACACCAGCCTAACACACCCAGCCCTGCATATTTTACACATGCTGCAATCTATCCTGATACTTTGGCCGGCTCAGGTAATCTGTGCTCCACTGTTATTATATCTACACATACATGTTACTACATTTCTACATAGGATTGTGGGGGGGCACACCTGATAACTGTGCACATTTGCTATGACTGTACTGGTACTTCAGGTACTCCATTTCATTCTGTATTCTGACCTTCCATGCAGACTAGAGGCATATCAGTGTACTACAGTTCTTAGGTTTGTTTGATCTACATTTCAGTTTCAGACTGCTTACCCTTCAGAACTAATATCCCACTGCCTGACCTATTGTAGTCTGTCTGTGTAGGTCTGTAGGGGGGCTGTTATCCATAGCCATCAATCAGAGGCCTTAGCACAGCCTTTCTTTGTGTTTGTCTATGCCTGTCCTGCTGGCTGAGACTGTTGTTGGGTATGTGAGCCTCCCTGACTGGCATGTGTGTGTCCTATCGACACATATTTGACCCACCACATTTTCTGCAGTGAGTTTTGTCACCTTGTCTAGTACTGGATACTATGGTGACACCAGTATTTGTTACAGATTTCATGCTGCCACTCTAGGTACTGGCTATCTGTTGGCATCCCATTCAACCACCCAATTCCCTTGCATGCTCACATCCATACCATAGATACAAGAAACAAAACATACTACTTCATTCAGCAATTGATAGGGTGAGTGACTTACCTTGTGGCTGTGCCAGTATTGAGGATGGTGCTGGAGGGCTGAACATGTTGGATGCACATAGTACACACCCTATGCATGGTTAAGCACAGGTAGTGTCATGTCTGACATCCCTTTTACTGTATGTGTGAGTCAGAGAGAGGTGTCCTTCCCTGGGTTCCTACCGTGTCAGTGCATATGCAATGCATTGCCTCTTTGCTAAGGCCTGGGCATACTGGGCATGCCTCCTTCTGCTTACTGGGACAGGCTCAGGTTGTTCCTCCTCTGAGTCACTCTGTGCCTGTGCAGGCCTTGGCAATGGTGGAGGGCTGTGTGGCCCTGCCCCGTGCTGTTCCTGCTGCAGCTGTTTCCGCAGGATCATATTGTGTAGCATGGCACATATGATGACAATTTGGGTACATGTACTTGGTGAGTACTGAAAAGCTCCACTGGATATGTCCAGGCACTGAAACTGTGAGTTGAGCATCCCAAATACATGCTCTATTATGATTCTGGTCTGTGCATGTGCCTCATTATGGCGTTCTTGTTCTGGTGAGTGTGCATTTTAGATGGGTGTCAACAGCCATGGCTCCAGTGTGTAACCAGCATCCCCAACTACGTGGCCATAAGGGATGTCCCCATTGCCAAATCTCTAGTACAGCTTGTCATATGCCAGATGTCGGAGTCTTGATAGCTTCCAGGGCAGCCAGCACACACATTCATTATAAAGCTCTGGGCATCACACATGACCTGGCAGTTGATGGAGTGGAAGCCCTTACAGTTGATGTAGACCCTACCCCGCTCACAGGGTGGGTATTTGATGTGTATGTGCATGCAGTCTATAGCACCCACTACCTTAGGGTATTCTGCTATTTGGTGGAAGAGATGCATATTGCTGGTCAACGCCTCACGGCTGTTGTGGAAATATACATGCTCACTGGCATGTGCGGATATGGCATCCATGAAATGGTGGAGTACCCTGGATGCTGATGCCTGTGAGATCCCCATGATATCCCCAGTTGGCCATTGGAAGGTACCTGTGGCTAGTATTCTTAGGCCTACACATACCTTGGTATCCACTGGGATGGGTTCCCCTCTGTTAGCTCTGTGTGTGAGGCGTGGCTGGCACAGCTCAACAATTTGCTGTAGGAGGATCCTGTCCACCCTATAGTGCTCCACTATCTCCAGCTCATGTAGCCCCTGGTAGGTTACCCTGGGTCTGTACATTCTTCTCCTTCTCCTCGCTGTGGGTTGGTCATCAGCATGCTCATCCTCACCACCCTCAGCCACTTCCACATGTTAATTTATGAGAGCTAATGTAGCCCCTATCATTTTGTTGCTTTTGTTTGGTAAAATTTTCCCACTTGTGTACACCGGTGGTGTAGAGTTTGTGGGAAAAAAACAGAGGGAAAGGTGTTTGCATAGTTTACAGTAGTGTGCTGGGCTGGGCTGCTGCCTGTGTAATTGGCAGATTCTGATACATTTCACCTGCCAGCTATGCTAATTCTCCTTGATTACCTTCCTACTGCTGTTTTCCTTTCCCATTGCCTTCCCGTTTAAGCCCAGGGACTCACTGCACAAACACAGTGCTCAGATGTGCACGGAGCTGCTATTTCCTGGTTTACTTTTTTTTCCCTTTAAAACATGGTGCGCAGCATGCGCACCCACTTAGGCAATGTAAAGAGTGCTTGACAGATTCAGACACACCCCCCTTGCTTAGCTCTGCTAAGCAAAGGGCAAACCCAAGCCACGGGGCTCCAATACACTTACAGTATGCCTGACACACCCCTCTATGATGTCAGCTAGCTCTTAGGCTTGCACCATGGTCTTCCTGCACCTACACGGTTGGGTGCAGGCTAGCTATGAGGAGGAATATGGGATTCAGTATCATTCCCCTCATTTGCATAGGATTGCCTACTAATGCCTAGTTACAAGTCTGACACTGAGCCTTCCCCCTTAACAACCACTATTCACTGGCCATGTTGTCTTCTGCCTGCCATTGAGTATAATGGCAAAATTGTGATTTTGGATAGAATGCTTTTTTCTAGTTTTTTTTTTTTTTTTCAGGCCAATCCCATTTGCACACCGCTGCCCTACACGGCTGAAATCAGCAAAAAAAAAAAGTTATTTTTTTTTTATTTTTGCAACTGTTTTCCATGCCAATGGCCATATATTTGGCCATTGGCATGCTTTACACGTTATATCCACCCTTTATTTGGCGCTGTCATGGCTCCGTTTTGTAGTATGCAGAAATGCACTTGGTTACTAACTGAGTACATTTCTGCAGATTACCCTAGTCCTACACAGCCAGCTGCCAGCTTCCTGGATTGCAAATTCACCTCATTTGCATGGTTTCCACCTGCAAATGGGATAATTACATACATTACATACAGGAGCTGTGTCCATGCAGGAATAGTGCAGGAGTGCTCGTGCACATCCCGGGAGCTTGTTCCTGGATCTCTCAGTGGCCATATTGCCTCCAGCAACTCCTGCAATATTCCTGCATGCCGTGCAGAACTTGCTGAATCCTGGGGAAAGAATTAGAAGTATAGCTCCTTTTCATTCATATTGATATTCTACTGTGCTTATCTTATTTGCATAAGCAGGTTATTTGTATATATATATATATATATATATATATATATATATATAAGCGATAGTGCTTTAGTGAATAGAAATTAATATATTACAGAAAATGATAAATAGTAGATTGGGCTATCTGAAATGTATAACAAAGTTTCCTTTGCTGTCTTATTATTTCTTATATGTATTGATTATAAAAAAGATGATAACAGGTACATTTTTATTCAAGCATAGTTAGATTTATAAAACCCAAAAAGGCACACTTCCTGAGATAGGAATCGGTGGAGTATAAATTAGACCATCGAAGTAATAGCGACTTCTCTAAAATGACCCAACAGCTGATGCATTAAACCAAACTTTTATTAAAATAAAGTAAGCACTTTCATGTTCTCTAGGAACGCTTCTTCAGACTTCTAACAGTTGCAAATGAAAGCCTCCATATATAAAAAACAATGAACCAATTAAAATAAGCTACATCATCCATTATTTAAGAATACATGCTGCAGTTGCTTCTAAACTGTATTTAACAAATTAATCACAAAAAAACAAACACTCACTTCCTGTTCACATTAAAACCAAATACAATGCTGAGGTCTCTGTGAAGTGAGCTTTATTGTGTTATTCAACTATGGAGTAGATTATAACTTTGCGTATGATATTTTTAAAAATATATTAATAGTTTGATTTTAAAACTGTTTAGTTATGCTTGACTGCAATAGTGAGAAATGTGGTTTCTGTAAATGTAAGATAATATTAATGTTATATACAAGAATAATTTTACAGTTTTAAGCACATTAAGCTATAGTAGGCACAGAAGTAAAGTTTATATGTTTGGATTAACTGAAAATGAGTGAGTTTGAATATATAATTTTAATTTGATCTTAGTATTAATTTTAAAAGTAGTATCAATAAGAGTAGGCTAGATGGTTTCCAACAAGGCTAAAGAGGAGTTTGTATGATTACATCATCAAACTAGTAATGTGTTATTTCATGATGGGGGTAGTTTTGTCCCTAGTATTAGTTACTTAGTTTTAGTCATTAGGTTCTTCTCCATGTCAAGGTATGTTCTAAATCTAAATATTCATATCTGTTTTATATCTAAAGTCATATTAATATATAAAGTTTTGTCTAGCATGAATGTCAGGTTATACATTTATATCATTTACCATTAATGTTAAATGATATACATGTTATACATGTATATCATTTAACATTAATGGTTTAAATAAACCAGTAAAAAGAAGTACTCTGGGATTCAGCAAGCAGCCATGCAGGAATAAGTTATTCCTGCATGGCAGGGACTGCTCCTGTACAGCACGGCAGCACAACTTGCATATTCATGAAGACGCGCTGCCTGTGCTGTTAAACTTACATGGAACCATGTACGACTGTCGGAGGTGGGTCTGAGAGCAGAGCTCTCACAATACACATGCCCCCTGCACTCCAGAATTGCCTTTCAGCAATTAAAATGAGCAAGAATGCTCATAACACCCCAACACGTCAGGAAAACAAAAGTGGCAAAGGCAAAAGGGACAAATGTCCCACCACCATACTTCTCAACTGTGCAGATATTCACAGAATGTCCAGAGTTTTGCCTCATATTTTTGCTGTGTTCCTCCTAAAATCTGTACCTTTCTGGCAAATAGTTGAGGATTGAAGTCATTAAATAATGGCAAACATTTGAGTTTAAGACTCCACATCCTTCAGAAAATCTATGCTAATGCAAGGATCAATCATTTATATCAACTTTCTAAGTTAGTAAGAGCAATATTTAAAATCTGTCCCTATTTGTCCTCCCATCATTTTAGGGTTTGTCCAGAGTTTTTTTCTCCAAGAGGTTGAGAGGTATGCCCACCACGAAGCAGAAAGTTGATAAAAGTACAGGCTTTAGCATTAGCAGGGATATTCTGAAGGGTATAGCTAAAATAACACAACAAAACTTTTTTTTTTATAAATGCGATAAAGTTTAAGCATAACTGCGCAGGTGTGCCCATTCCTTAGCTATGCTTAGTCCAGCTTAAACAGCACAAGAAGTTAAATAGCAAGAGACATCCACTGTAAACAGTATTGCAATAGCGTAGTGGCTAGAGCATACACTTTATAAGCAGCCATTCCCAGTTCAATCCCCACTGTAACCAATTAACATTTTAAATGTGACAGCAGTGCATAAACTTTTTTTTTGTATTACCTAATAAATAACATATATTTGTTAACCAGAGTACTGCATTAGGTCCAGATGTGAGGTGTCAGTGTAATAAAGTTGTGAAATCCCCATATAAAAAACAAGTGCCCCATACAGTATAGTCACATATGAATAAATCTAATGAAAGCACATTGCGATATGTCAGGGACAGTAAACAAATTTATAATACGTAATGAATGATGGATCAATGCCATACACCAGATAGTCTATATAAAATTAAAAATAAGCAATGCTAAGCATTGCACAGCTCTTCTTACCAGTTGTAAGCATTGTGTAAATATGCCTGCTAAGCAATGAGTAGCCCAGCTAAGTGGATTTGCCCATCAGTAAGCAGTGCTGAACCTGTCCCTTTAAGCAATGTCAACCTTAGATAAGCAGGTTAACCAGTAGCTTAGCTCAGCATATTCAAAACCATCCAATCTCGGGAAAGGGTGGGAAATCGGCCATATTTAAACCCCACAGGTGGGAATACAGCTCATAACTGGTTGCAGCTTCCCACTGTAGGGAGCATGGCTGGAGTCAGAGAGGGATTGTGCATCCGGGCACAGAGCTGGGGCATCCAGCAGTCCAAGGTCATGGGAGGACTCCTGGTAAAAAACATGACGAGAGACTGCTGCAGGGCCAGTAGCAAGGCTCCCAATATAAAGCAGAAGCCTGGGACTGTCTCACCCGTGACCTCACCAGTGCCACTGGTATCCCTCAGACTGGTGATCTGATCAGGCACCACTATGCCAACTTGAAAAGGAGGAAGAGAGAGCTCTTGGATCAGTGGATCCAAGAATCAAGGCAGAGGGGTGATGTCCCAGCAGTGTGTAAGTACTCATACCAGTAACTGTTTAATAATGTACAGCCTGTGTATATGATGGATAAGTATGGCTACATATTTCTCTATTTCTCTTACAGCTGCAGCTGAATGGGCAGTGAATCAGGAAACCCATGCAAGTAGGCTGCAAAGGCTGCATTGCAATGCTGGTGAGTAACAATCCTGCTTGTAGTAGTCATACCAAATAAGTAAAAAAGTAGTAGAAAGTCAGCTGCCAGTATAAAAACTGTTTTGTGTATGGGTTGTACTGAATAAACCAAACAATATGACAGTAATAGTCCCATATAGGTCGTATATAAATAAAACTGTAACTGCCTGGCAATAGAGCTCTAAATCCTGGACTGATTGTGTTTACTCTGCTATCATATGGCATTTTTAGTGTTGCATTCTCTGAATAGTAATGTTGTATTAACCACTGTTACCCACACTGTGTTACATAATAAAAATGCCTAGGAATGTCTGTATAAGACTGTTGTAATTGCAAGGTCAGATTGTACAACCAAGAGAGACTTAGACAGAAAACAGTGAAGAGATAGACAGCAATATCCAAATAGCACACTCTACTGTGACTTAAATTGTTGTATTTTTAGCAGACACAGCCATGGTTCGAATCCTGGGGGTAAGCTGTATGCATAATCATACCTCTCAACTGTACAGATTTTTTCCGAATGTCCAGATAATTGGCTCATATTTTCTGCCTGTTACCCTGTCCCCCTGGCAAATCAGTGGGATAATCTCAGAATTTTAGGCAGCAAATAATAACATACATCTGATTTTCAGACCTCAAAACCTTCAGAAAATGAATATGAAAACAAACCTGTCACTCTAGCAACACACCAAAAGTTTATGTGACCAATATTCAAAATATATTCCATTTCTACCCCCATGTTGTCAAGCTATGACCAGAGTGTGTGCATTAACAGATTGAGAGGTATGTGCATAATATTAACTTGGAATCTGGGAATATATGTGGAAACATTCAGGTAGTGTTAACAAACATTCCCTCCACAGGTCTGTCAGATAAGAAAACTGTGCTTGCCAATAAAGATTGAATCCTGGACTGGTAGTGTTTACTCCGTGTGCTTGCCAATAAAGATTGAATCCTGGACAGGTAGTGTTTACTCCGGTATTGTATGGCTGACATGTAGCATTCAGAACATCTGATATCAGAATAGTACTGTTGTGTCAACCACTGTTTCTCACACTGTGCTACATAAAAATATGTCTAGGAATGTCTGTATGAGACTGCTGTAATTACAAGGTCAGATTGGACAACCACGAGAGACTTAGACAAAAAACACTGAGGAGACAGACAGCAATATTCAAACAGCACACTGCTGACACTTAAATTTGTGATATTTTTATCAGACACAGCCATGGTTTGAATCCTGGGAGTGGTAGTAAGCTGTATGAATAATCATACCTCTCAAATGTACACATCCTTTCAGAATGTCCAGATAACTGGCTCATATTTTCTGCCTGTTCCTCTGTCCCCATGCCAAATCAGTGGGATGATCTCAGATTTGTAGTCAGCAAATAATGGCATACATTTTATTTTCATACCTCAAAACCTTCAGAAAATGTATATGAAAACAAATCATGTCACTCTACCAACCCTCCAAGTTTATGAGAGCAATATTCAAAATATGTTCCTAGCTGTACCCCCATGTTGTCAAGATTTGACCAGAGTGTGTGCAATAAGAGACTGAGAGGTATGTGCATAGTATTAATACAGAATCTGGGGATATGTGTAGAAACAGTCAGATAGTGTTAACAAACAGTCCCTCCACAGGTATACCAGGTAAGAGATGTAGAATTTAGCTATAAGACAGTTGAAGTATACACTTGTTTACAAACATAACATTGACCAAACCAAGGCCATAGGAAAGTCTAATAATACCTGTACCTTAATGATTAGAGCAATGATCATTAAAGTTGTGAAAACTACAAGGATATATAAGTTGTTAATTGACATCTCCCCCCACACCATCAATAATCTAAATACACAAATCAGTGGGTACGTTTATACCAAACCTGTTGCTGGGACATATGTCTATTGTTCACTATATATTGAAATATGCTTCTATTAATGTTCCATTTTGAAATACTATCATTGCTGGCCTGTTGCTATCAGTGTAACCTGCATGCCATTGTAATGGTTCCATATATGCATGTGTTCTGTTTGCTATGCAACTGTTCCAAATCTGGTGTTTGGGGTTAATGGGAATATCTATGCATGCTGTTATAACTAATCCTGGATTGTGTTGACTATTACTAACCCACTTATGTTTTAAAACTGCAACACAATAGCACATTTGCAAAGGCTGGTCTCAGTGGACCCACCTCTCCCACCTCATCTGGCCATGGCACTGGACTCCATCATGTCTGGGACCCCACCCTGGGACCTCACCATCTGATGGTGCTGCACCACCTTTAGATGGAACCACCTCAAGGGATGGGGATCACCCCCCCCGGGAGTGGATGTGGACAAGAAACTGCCACCAGCAGTCAGGTCCGGGTCTTGGTGCGTAGCGAGCTCCGCAGAGAGTTTGTAGATATGCTATGCCAGCTTGAGGACCGCATAATGCATGTAGAGGGTCAGCCTGCCCCTCCTACCCAGCCCCCAGCACAGCCACCTTCGGGGCTGTAAAGGTGCAGTGGTGATTGCCCATGGGTGGGGACCTTAGTCCCACTGTTTCCATTTGGAGGCTCATGGGTTTCCGATTTCCAAACACCCCTCCCCGTCCAAGGTGTTTACCCCACATGTGTCATATACTGCCCCTGTATGCTGTCGTTTCTGTCTTGTCTGTCTTCCTACCCAACCTACCTCCCCCCATATACCTACTATCCTTCCCCAACATCCCACTCTCACTTTAAAAAAAAGTCAATCTGTTCCCAAAAAAAAAAAATCTCATCCCATACATAGCTATCCATTTCACACACGTGTCCACTGAACACATGTAATCTGGTCTAATTGGCTTTACAACATATCATTGATGTCCTCGCTCCATCTTTCAGGGGTTTGAGTGTCCAAATCTACCTCCAAATTCAGGTAATATGCAGAGCTGTTGCTGTAGAAGAAATGGACAGCTATGGACCTTCCTTACACCCATCCTGCACATCCCTAGCTACGTTCCCTATTGTCTTTCCTTCTGCATGCCCCCTTTTTCACCACTTTCCTATCACCCCTTCTTCTTTTCCTTTAAAGAAATTAACACGGGGCAAGTGGGAGTAAGCATTTTTAAGCAGTAGTGAGCAAGATTAAGCCTGTTTGCATGACACTAAGCAATGCCTACACAGATTAAGCACTTGTAAGCTGACTATCTGTAAGCATATTTAACCAGAAGTTAGCATTGCTTATTGTCACTCTAACCCCTGAAAACCCGGTTACAACTGCTTAAAAGTGCCTTAGTCACTCTGTATCCAAGAGCCTTTGTTCAGCCCAGCAACAAAATAATCAGCCTTTGCAAGTCTCAAATACAGGACCCTGCACACCATAACCACAATGATTTACCACTACATCATTTGAGCTGTACATAAATGTGATGTTTTCTCAAACATATCATGCAGCACAGTCATTCAACAGTAGGGAAAATGTATTGCATTCGCACATTGAATCCACACTCTGAACCTCTCACTGCAAAACATCTGACCAAATGCACTGCTAATGGGGGTGAAGGGGGTCAAATTAGGGATCTCTTGTAATTGTTGCCATTTCCCCTTCCTCTACAGCTGAACAGATATGTCTTGCAACACAATAACCAGCACTTCCAAGACTTGAACCCAGGACTCTGCACAACACACCCACAACAAGTTAACAGTAAGCCATCTCAGCTGTAAGATGTTGGGATGATATCTGTAACATATCATGCAGAACAGTCAGTCTACCATAGGGAATGTACAATGTGTAAGCACTAAACATTCCAATGGTACATATATACACACACACACATTATATATATATATATATATATATATATATATATATATATATATATATATATATATATATATATACACACACACACACACACACACACACACATATATATATATATATATATATATATATATATATATATATATATATATATATATACATATAGATATAAATATGTATATACACATATAAAGATATTACTACTTATAGATATGTATAAGAAGAGTATACATAGAGGGTGCACAGCATATCAAACAGCCATTATTCCTACATTTGCCACCTTTTCAAATGGCCAGTGTTGTATTCTTTCCTACAAATGAGATTTATTGCATGAAATGTTCTGGAATGTAATAAACTCCCTACTAAAACCTGGTAAAACCTCCACAACAGCTCCCACCTCCACCTCTACAAAAACAGATAGAGATATAGCCTCCCAATTTAACCACCACTTTATTGAATCCATTAAATCACTATCAACTCAACTTTCAAAAAATAGCCACTCATCCATACCAACAAATCCTAACAACTCACCTCCCTTTACATTCTCTCCTCTCCCAACCTCAACAATAAAAAATACCTCTTAAAACTTAAACCCACTATTCTTGCAGCATATGGTATACATGCTCATTTCCTAAAAAAAATAGCTGCCAACTCTCTATCCTACCCAGTCTCAATCTTAATCAACTGCTCCATACAGGAATCCCACATCCCTCAACTATGGAAAATCTCTTACATTATTCCCCTTCATAAGGGTGGGGATTCTTATGATTTCTCTATCACCCCTAACCATTCTGTCTCCTTTATCAAAGATACTTGAGAAATGCATACACTCTCAGGTCATACATTTCCTAGACTCTAATAGTCTCTTCTCCTCTACACAACATGGTTTCCACCCACACCACAGCACAACTTTAGCCCTCTTCTCTTTCACAAACCTGGTTAACCATCATAGAAATAACAACAGATTTGTATCTGCTATATTCCTGGACCTCTCCAAAGCATCTGACATGGTTTCCCACTCCATTCTAATAGATACTCTTACCTCTCTATCCTTTGCCCCTAACACATTTGCATGGTTTAAAAACTATCTATCAGACTGACAACAAGCTGTCCAGTGGCAAGGAGTTATATCATTTTTACTCCCAACTACCATTGGTGTACCTCAAGGTTCCATACTCGGGCCACTCCTTTTTTTCTATCTTTACCAATAATCTACATACCTCTACCCTACAAGCTTCACTCATACAGTATGCAGATGATTCCACCCTGATCTGCTCTGCCCCAAATCTCACCACCTTACAGCATCTCGTCCAGGAATCTTTTACCTCAGTAGAATGGTGGATCACAGATATTCAACTTATCTTAAATCCCAACAAAATGAAGCTACTTCTATTTACCCCAAACAAATCAAAAAACACTCCACTCTCCTTCTCTATCTCCTCCAATAATGGAACTGTCATCTCACCCTCTCTCCACACCAAGCTGCTTGGCATCAAAATAGATAACAACCTACACTTTGACATCCATATCTCTCAAACTATTAAAAAAGTACACAAAAATGGGGTCTCTATACAGATAAAAATACTTTCTATCAGATCAAGCTTGGGTCACCCTAGCTCAAACCCACCTTCTTCCCACACTCATGGTTGCAGCACCTATTCTCACCTATGTAAGAAAATCTGACCTGGGGATGGGAGGGTGGCCTAATGGTTAAGGTGTTTACCTTACAAACACAAGGTGCAGGGTTTGAGTCTCACAAGGGATAATTGGCTAGGCTTACAGTGGCTTGCAAGGGCAGTTAGCTTTAGTACTAACCTATGAACCTATGGAGAAGCTTGAGTTGTGTTATAACAAAATTGCCAAGTTTGCAAAAAATTCCCTCTTTAGAACACACCATTACATACCTCTTAGGCAACTCCAGTGGCTTGAGTTCCCACAGTTATTAACCTACCACCAACTAGTCATAGCTTATAACAACCTAAGATTTCCTGAAAAAACTCCAGCCCTTAGGAAACTACTAACTGCATTCCAAATTGACCACTCTGCTCTGCCAACAAATCACTCCTCTCTATCTCCACAGCCAACAAAACAGCAGGTAAAGCTCTATTTTCTCACAGTATAGCAAAAAGTTGGGATAATCTCCCTCCCGCGGTGACTTCTGCACCTAGTACCAAAAAATTCAAAACCTCCTTTAAGGCTCATCTTATTAGCTCTTTGCTATGTCCATGTGTTACTTAATCCTAGTGTATGCTGCCACCAACTTTCTCTCTTCTCACCAATTATTAGACCCTCGGTAAAAATGGAAGTAACAAATGGTATCCCTTGACATTTGGAAATGTTGCTGTGATCTCTGTCTGTATATTTTGATGACTAACTTAATGTTCACTTGTATATATTACTGATATGATCGTTCTTTGCATACTGTTCTATTATGCACAAAATACTGCTCAATAACAAAGTCTTTACTTTACATTATGTATTATTATCATTGTCTGTGTATTAATTAAGTGGAGCTTTTCTCCCTGGGCCTCCACTGTAAATGGACCTCATCCAGTTGGACCATCCCATTTAACAAATGTAAAATAAATAAAAATAAAAAACATATACCCACACACAATGCAAAAGACATGACACCACGCACAAGTTTGCATACACAGAAATGTTTATATGTGTATTATTTCAATTGTTTATGCCATTTCTTATAGCAGTTAGATGTTTTGAAAACATAATAACTGATTAATGCAACTATCAAACAAAACATTTGATGCAGTAATGTGAAAAACATAACATACTTTGCTGTCCAGGCTAAGGCCTTCAAGCAGTACAACAGTAAAAAAAAAAGCATTTGTCTTGAAGATAAGAACCAATCAACACTTAATTACAGATGTAGTTAATCAGCCTTCAATTACACCCTGTACTCAACCCCTAGGGGAAAAGTATTAGTTGTTACAATGTAAATGTATATGTTACATAACAATGCTTAACTTAAAACATCACTATCACACTGATAAACAGAACTGTGTGTAAGACAGTTAGCTGTCGCCCACCACTGTTCCCATGCTGAAATGTATGAAAGTGTACAACCATATACCTTAATGTTTCTTAACACTGATATCCCTCACATGTTCAAACAGCCTAGGTTAAAAACATTTAATACCCCTCCCCCATAAAATGTCTTCCAAGAACATATAACAGTGTTTTCCATACACTGACCTCCGGACTGTACAAGGTCACACATGTTTTGTCCAGCTGTTGCCCTCATATATATCGACCCTACCCCACAATTTGTGTGGGAGTCCACAACATCACTAGAATGACATCAGGAATGCCAGCACTAAATAATGATAGGCCGTTACCTAACAACCTCTTACTGCATGACTTCTGGAATAAGCCTGCTATATATGTGGAGGACAAAGGAAAGAACACAGGGCCATATTTGCAATATTGCTGTTAAATGCTGTGAAAGTTGCTGGTGTTACAAGATTAGTTGCAACATACCCTTACTCAGGAATATGAAGTCAGAAACACAGATGAGTGTTTCTATGTACTGATAGCAATCAACAGAGATAATGCCACTAATATATCAGACACAAGACCTGTGTGGTGAACAGACAAAACAGCCAATCCTCTGTCCATCATGTGGATAGGCCCACAGTTGAGAGCTATGCAGGCAGAAACATTCCATGCAAAGCTAGCATGTACACACAAACCCTGTAAAACCAGCAGTATTCAATGCATATAACAGCAATACACCCACTGTCCGTAGGTCTGGAACCTTATACAAACATGTATTTGGCCTTTGTCCGCAAGTCCTGTTGTAAGAGGTATTGCTACCTGCTGTCTGTATCACTGCTGCTCACACACAGGAAGTATGTATTCCATACAGGAAAGATAAAGGGACAACATCCACATGATAAAGTAATTTATAGTAGTGGGTTGCTATGACATTGGCTATTGGAAATACTACACAGCTGGCTTCATGCAATTAGCAAGTGGGGAGCACCCAACTGGTGCAGAGGCCATCACCTGATCATGAGCATCATCTACAAAAGCCATGCTGTAACCTATTCCAACCAGCTCAATCCCTGTAGTCAAGAGAGAGAGAGAGACAGAGAGAAACAGATAGAGAAACAAAAAACAGAAAAAACAGAAATAATAGTAAAAAACAAAAATAATACTAAAAAGAAAAAAAAAACAAACAAGGGAGACATAATGAAGTGCAACACAGAAAAGAGCATACTAAAAAAACAGGTATGCAAAACATGTCAGCATGTAATTGAATGTAGTACTTGGTCTGTAATAATGGGACAGATGATTTCAAAAGCTTGATATGTGCAATCAAGACTTGCTGTAATGATGTCATGCTGAACAACAGCTATGGACATAGCATCTGGCCCAGTGAGCAGTGGGCCATACCTGTCTCCTGTGCAGATCTGCACAGAATGACAAGATGTAAGCCATCATAGTGTTTTTTTCTGTTCCTCCAAGCATGTATATTAGTCTGGCAAATAGCTGAAGGTGGAAGTAATGAAGTCATGATAGACACATGAGTGTCAGACCTCAACACCATCAGAACAGTCATGTTAAAGTGAAATGTAGCATGCACAAACTTCATACCTTTGTAATAGGCTTATCTATGATCTGGCCCTATATATCGCCACCCCATGTTAGGTTGAGTCCACATGTGAGGCTCTGTTTTGTAGCAAGGTAGAACAGTGCAGCAGATGAAAAAGGAGGTTCAGAGTGTGGGCCTGATGTCTAAAGGCACTCCATGCATATATATATCTATATATAGTTTTATATAAATATATATATATATATATATATATATATATATATATATATATATATATATATATATATATATATATATATATACATATATATAGATGGATCTAGGACTGTTAAACGAAACTTCAACAATCCGAATCCACTATCACTGAACACACTTTAACAAAAGCGCTTTCACTGAAAAAACATTTTCGCTAAAGTGTGTAAAAAAACCCATTAAATCTACTTTTTACGCTGCACCCACCCACACCCCCCTACTTTAATATTCTCACTCCGAGATCGCATTACAGTGAGGAAAAGGGAATTTTTCCTTATCCACACCATAGTACGACCAGCACAACAGGCATACTTAAATGAAAATGCTGCTCCGGTGAAAAGCATTTTCATATAAGTATGCCCACCCATTAGTGGTTCAGTGAAAAGTGTGTTTGTGCAAGAGTTCTAGACCCATATATATATATATATATATATATATATATATATATATCTGTATATATACAGATGTGTATGTGTACATATATAGCAACACACACACACACACACACATGTATATATATATATATATATATATATATATATATATATATATATATATATATATATATATATATATATATATATATATATATATATATATATATATATATATATATATATATATATATATATATATATATATATATATATATATATATATATCTGTGTGTGTGTGTGTGTGTGTGTGTGTGTGTGTGTGTGTGTGTGTGTGTGTGTGTGTGTGTGTGTGTGTGTGTGTGTGTGTGTGTGTGTGTGTGTATATATATATATATATATATATATATATATATATATACACACATACATATACATATTATATATATATATATATATATATATATATATATATATATAGATATATATATATTTATATACATGTATTTCCCCTACTGTTGAATGACTGTGATGCATATGTTTGAGAACACCTCACACATATCTGCAGCTCAGATGGATTACTGATAAATTGATGTGGCTATGGTGTGCAGGGTCCTGGGTTACACACTTGCATGGGCTGATAATGTATTTGCTGGCCAAAACAAGGGCTGTTGGATAAAAAGTTATTAAGGCCCTCATAAGCAGTTGTAAGTGGGTGCAAAATGGACACTTATGTATGGTGAGACATTTGTGTTGGGAACAGATTGCCATTTTTGGGTTAAGGTGAGAGTGGGATGTTAGGGAAGGATAGTAGGTATATATGGAGAGGTAGGTTGGTTCTGAAGACAGACAAGACAGCATACAGGGGTGGTATATGACATGTGGTAGGTAAACACCTTGGACAGGGAGGGGTGTTTGGAAATTGGAAGCCCATGAGCCCCCAAATGGAAAAAGTGGGACTGATGTCCCCACTCATGGGTAGTTACCACTGCACCTTCACGGCCCTGAAGGTAGCTGTGCTGGGGTCTGAGCAGGAGGGGCAGGCTGAACCTCTATGTGTGTCATGAGGGCCTCAATGTGGTGTAGCAGATCCCACAATTCTCTGCAGAGCTCCATATGCACCAGTCTCTGGACCTGATTTCAGGTTACAGGATGCTGTCTGTGCACACTCCCGTGTGGGGGTGGTGGGCAGGCACCATCCCCTGAGGTGGTTCCACCTGAAGGTAGTGCATGACCAGAGATGAGGTCCCGGGTTGGGTCCCAGATATGCTGTGGCCTGGTGCCATGGCCAGATGAGGTGGAAGAGGTGGTTCTGCTGGGAAAAGCCTTCCCCAAACATGCAATTGTGTTGCAGTTTTAGAACATATGTGGGTAGTAAAAGTCAACACAATCCAGGATTAGTTATAACAGCATGCATACATATTCTCAGTAACCTAAAACACCAGATTTGGAACAGTTGCATAGCAAGCAGAACATATGCATATATGGAATGACAATGGCCATTACAATGGCATGTAGGTTACATTGTTAGCAACAGGCCACCAATGATAGTGCTTTAACATGGAACATAAATAGAGACACATTTCGATATTTGTTGCACAATAGGATATATGTCCGAAAAGTAGGTTTGGTGTAAATATACCCATTGATGTGTGTGTTCTTATTATTTTTCCAGATATGGCGGGGGTGAAAGAGAGATGTCATTTAACAACTATTATATCCTTGCAGTATGAGGTCCTCAGACCTTTTTTCCTGTTTATGTCTTGCAGGTACCATGTCAAGAGAGTGACTGCCTGCGTTCACTCCACAGGAGAATTCCATCCTCATCAACTTCATGGTGCATCACCATGGAACCCTCTTTGGGTATATGGCCCATGAACTACAGGAGAGGACTGCCCTGTGGAACGAGCTCATCCACAGGGTAAGCGATGTCAGCCTGCATAACCGCAGTTATGAACAAGTGCAACATCATTGCACTGACCTCATCTACCATGCCCATCAATGTGCTGCTGCAGTCAGGAGGGACCAGCTATCCACAGGTGGGGGTCATGCCATCCAGCCCCCACTGACACATGTTGAGGAGCTCCTCACCAGCCTTGGGGCACTTGCCCACCAGCCAAGTCAGGAACCGGAAGATAGCATTGTGGAGGTGGGTGCTACCCACACAATAGACAAAAATCATGCAGGTAAGGCCCCAGGACACATTAGTAGACCACTGTTGCTTATCCATCTTCATCTGTAAAGTATCTTCATGCATATGTCCGATAACATAGTCTGTTGCTGCAGTGTAGTAATGAACAGATGTGCATAATCTGTAGTATTGTGGGTGTGTACTGTTGAGGTACTGAAATGCTCGTCCCACCCTGTACCAATGCCACAGGTGTGGCTACTGACATCACATCTCTCACATGACTATGTAGGTCCCTCTGATATACCTCTGGGGCAGCAGCCTGTAGCTAGAGAGTATGGAGATCTTTTGTTCAGGTTTGCCAATACACCGGCCATGTTATGGTCATGGCATTTGCCATGCACACATTTAACACACCTAGCCATAATGCATACTGTACATGCTCACTTATTGTTGCTGTTAACTGCACTGCATCACAGTGGTCACCATGGTGGCATATCTGAAGGGTATGTAAGAGTCCTACAGTATAACTAACAACCTGTCAGTGCAAGATGTGTGGACAGAGATAAACATAATGGTGGGACAAATGGTCTACAGTAGGGACATGTCTGAAACATTACCCTTATACAGTGGCTACAACAGTGTATATACCAGTATTACAACGGCAACTGTTACAGATCTACACAATGGTACATCACAATACCACATTCGATAACTTCTACAACCTGTAATGTGATCCTAACATGAGCAATGAATGTGTAAGATGGAATCCTATGTTAGAACAACAAATATGGTGAATACATACCTTAACTCATTACATCCGGACATCTCCAGGTGCATCTGCAGTTACCTCCTTACTGTGCCTCTAGGTGTCAAATATTGCTTGTTCATATTTGCATCAATAATTCCAAAACCATGCTACATACAAGGTATCAGAATGTTTTATCTTGAAGCATACATGATGGTAAACACAATTGCATTGATATTTGACCTATGCCAATGACTATTTGTTAGAACTGTAAGGTTATAACTTCATTTTTTAAAGGCTGAAGCCATACCCACCAGGAGTTAAAGGTACACACTCAAAAAGGCTGTACTGGAGGGAATGAGTCAACAAACAATGTAAACATATGTGTGCACACACTCCAAATAACATATTGTGGAAGCAGCTTTTTAGGTACTGCGGCATTCACTCATCTTGAGTATGCACTTTCCTCAAGTATGGGTCCTCAATGTCACAGCAAGTAATGGTCTGATGTCCAAGAAGTATGTCCATGACATTTTCCCACTCACCTGCAACAGAGGAAGCAGTGGCTTGCACACATCTTACAAACCATGGAATGGATCCCATATCCAAAAGGTAGCACTCAGTAATGGAAGATGTAGCCTTACCTCACCATTGCATATACCATGGCAAACAGTGCAGACAAGCATGTATGTGATGATGAAGTATGGGACACCATTAATGTAGAAAATAAACAGATGTCCATCCAAGACAAATTACAAGATATGCTGCAAACTGGTCATGGAGGCTGCCCAGACACATGCAGCAACACTGAGGGACTTGCAGGAATGTTTAACAAGTACTGCCTGTGCAGTACCTGTGTTGACAATTACCTGGACTCTGCATACGTGTGGCCTATGGGTTAGGGTAATCAGATGGAAGAGTTGTTCCACAGGAGACATCATCCGGGAGTCTGTACAGGTAGCATATGCATAACATCAAGTCTCCCAAAGGCATGTGTTGCAATGTGTAATTGTCTACCAAGACCAAGGCTGAAACCTACAGACAGTATTAGTAAAGATACATGTGTTGCACAAGCAACATCTCACTCTACCTCAGGCCCACCAACGCCATCTGTACCTTGCTGGTGCAAGTGTACACCTTTAGGTTTGGTCTTCATTAGCAGGAACTATGCCGGTAGAC
The DNA here is from genome assembly GCF_019279795.1 of Protopterus annectens. Lineage (NCBI taxonomy): Eukaryota > Metazoa > Chordata > Ceratodontiformes > Protopteridae > Protopterus > Protopterus annectens. The sequence goes on from NC_056745.1 coordinate 800,832,971, forward strand.
ATGGTGTTCTGCATTTGGGACACTGCAAAATGACACTCATGTGTGGCCCATAGTTGTCAAGCATCTGCAAAAATGCTGAGGATAGAGAGGGTTGTCATCCTAAAACACAGTGAACTGAAGCATACATCCAAAGCTCACTAAGAATGGCTGTATCTGAACATAGTCAAGGTCATGCATTGTGCCAGACATAACCTTGACTCCACAGCAATAGTGAAGTCACTGTGTGACCTCCAAGGGCTCTGCACATGAGCTGACCTTACAATCTGGCAAAGATGTGAGACATTTGTAGGGCGGAGTGACCAAATAATGGCAAGTGAAGATGGGCCATGCTAGTATACACCTTCCAGGAATAGAGACTGTTGTAGTTCACTTAACAGGTGCTGCAACAAGCCATCATGTTAAGGGTGTGCACACTTATGCAACCCACATATTGTATGCATCCCAATCAACATCTGCACAACTAACACATTTGTTTGATACTGCATTTGATTGCACAGGTAATATGTCACACATCAGGTGTGTGTAATGTTAACATGTGCAGTTTTGAGGCCCCATTGTATATCAGGGAACAGGGTGGCATGTTAGTAAGGTGTGTACACTCCCCTCATAGCCACAGTAAGCTTTTGAGGTTGTCAGTATAATTGGACTTTACTGCTCATACATGCACTGCTGATGATGAGATCTGCAAATCAGATGTCAGGCATTCACTACTGACATCTGTCCTCGTATCAACCCAGGTATGTGTCAGACAAACACATAGGGGTGGTGAGCAACAGAGCAAACATAACTCCTACACATATACACATTCAGCAACAGTGTGTACGCTTGTGAGGTATGGTGCACAGTACATGGCAGGGTGCTGAACAGGTGCACAGCAATGCTGTATACATGGGTGCAGTGTGTTCCAGAGAAAGAGGCATCACATACTAACACAATTCATGAATCACAGAGATGTATAATGTTGGTAACAGGGATTGAATATAGCTGCAATGCATGCTGTTGAGTGCCATATGTCATGCATGTTGACAGTTGGGTAATGAGAGGTCTGTGTAATATATTTGTGCCGCCTCACCTGTAAGTGTGTGTGTGTGTGTGTGTGTGTGTGTGTGTGTGTGTGTGTGTGTGTGTGTGTGTGTGTGTGTGTGTGTGTGTGTGTGTGTATAGAGGTAAGCAATGATGTATAGGTCTTAAAGTATGTTTTCTGTTTTCCCCTCACAGGTGGTGAGATGGGTCAGGGTCCCTCCTGCAGGCAAACTAATGTTAGTGTCCATACAGACTCTGGAAGTGATGATAGGTATGGTGAGGCACAGGCGTAGTTGTCAGGGGGTGAGGCTGTGCCATTGGTTGACATCCCACTGTTATCCACCCCATCTCCGCACACAGTCACATTGCCTATACATACCCCATCACCAGTGGCCATAGATGAGGGACATTTGGAGTGTGGTGGCATGGAACAGGGCAGTGTTGTGACTATGGCAAGTGTATCTGTACATAACAGCCATAGCCAGATGACTGGCAAGATACCACACAGGCAGATGTACAGGGGTGCTCATAGGAGGGCTGCTGGACATCATGCCTCTGGCAGGAGTGCCACAGCAGGTGTCACCAGATGCATGTTTTGGGCCATCATGGAGGTACAGGCACATATGGAACGTTATACCAGACAGGGTCTGAGGCTCCAGGTGGCTAATCATTCTGCTGCTATTGACAATGTCCGTGATTTCACAGGTGCCCACCGTTATTTTGCACAGGTCCTGGATAGACGGTTGGGTGAGATGGTGGGAATCCTTCGACCGTGCAATGTATGTGTTAGAGCATATGGTGGGAGTAGGGCGACAGTCAAGTGGACGTAGGTCAGCAATACCAACAGATGGACGTCTACGTGGATGTGCAACAAGTCAGATCTGCTACTGTAGTGGCAGTACCAGCACCAGTACTGCAGTCCACACCACAACAGAGCAGGCCAAGTGCACGTGGCCCTGGCCAGTCCCAACAGGGACCCGGATCCAGCGGACATTTGTCATCATCAGGGGAGAATACCATATCTGGCCTTGTACCCGGTAGTGCCCATGGAACCCCTGGCAGGCACAGTTCTCGTGTCCATGGCCGGAGATGGTGAACTGCACACCCTGCCATGTATGGTCTGCAGCTGTCCAACAAACCCCTGTATAGGGCAGCCACATGGCTGAACTGTGTGCATACATACACACACGCACACACACACACATACACACACAGAAACATACACACACATCACCAACACAGCTAGGGCACCTCCATACCTACACACATTACATCTGCACAGCCCAATTAATAACAAACCCCCCCTTTCATACACACATAATGTCAACAAAATGGCTTAGCCTAGGTCTCTGGCAAACCCACAACACACCCTGTGCATATGATGATACCTTTGCCACATCCCTGTCATCCATACTATTGATGCAGGGACAGGCTAATATGGTTCTCATTCACAGGATGAATGTACTAATGTGTAGTAATGTAATGCTGTGTAACATGTTTTCAGCAGGAAAGTTTAATGCTTATGTGTCAGGGTGTGTAGCTGTCCAACCATGATGCATTATAGCTGTTATTAACACTGACTGATGGTGGTCTCCATAATGTATTCAGTTTGTGTTGTAGGTGTCTATGTGTCAGCAGGGTGTTGGTCTGCTGTTGTTTCCTACAAGGGGTATGGCACTGTGGTGACACATTGACTGTATCATATCTGGGTACAGCTGAAAACAAGTAATAGGTCTGTATAGCAGTTACTGCATGTGCCACTTGGCTGATAGGTCTGAGTGCATGATGGCTGATGTCAGCAATCATTCTACAGTACACAATGGTATGTGTACTGGGTAGCACACACCACATGTTTGTGTATAACACACACACACACACACACACACACACACACACACACACACACACACACACACACACACACACACACACACACACACACACACACACACACACAGGCTTTGGTGTTGATGCAATACACAGAGAATACTGTACATATGGATGTATTTAATTTTGCAGTGAACCCATTTTAGCCTATGTAATTCCAACAAGATGCATGCACTCGGGTCACTCCACAGCAAGTACAAATATGACTCGGTCATTGTCCATGTTGGTGTGAATGACCTGAGATGTACCTCCCTGGACTACATGAAAAATGACATGGAGGAGCTTTCTGATCTTGTAGCCCAGGCAGGTATGACCCTAGCCCTGAGTAGCAGCCTGCCATCACCCAGAATGATACCACAGTACAAGGACAAAATGATTGACTTCAACAATTGGCTAAGCTTCTGGTGTCATTCTAAGGGGATCCAGTATCTCTCCGCCTGGGATGACATGATTGACAAAACCACGATGGCCTTCACCTGTGCCCTTGGGAATCCGAATACTGGCTAAGGCTCTTTCCACCCCTATAGTGCCTTTTTTTAGGCAAAATTCAAATGACAAATTCACCACTGTAACAGGTACAAGCAAGCAAAATCTGAGGATAATGCTACTTAATGCTAGAAGTCTAAACCTCAAAATGCACTCACTCGCGGCACTCCTTAAAATGGAAAACATCGACATCTGTGCAGTGACAGAGACCTTGTTCAAGGCTCCTGAGAGCACCCCTGCATTATCAGGCTATAATTGTTACCACACCTTTCGGCCACCTAACCTGGACCGAAGCACTAAAGGCGCAGGTGTGTCCATATTCATTAAGGATATCCACACCTCCAGGCTAGTTGCTAAGCATAATGCATCTGAGATTATCCAAGTGCAACTAACTCTGGGAAAGACCGCAATGCAAATTGTAGCTTGCTACAGATCCACCAGCATGCCCCAGGATTCCCACTCCTCATTTCTTGATACACTGGAAAATATTAGGGTACAATCTAACACCCTAAGAATGAGCAATTTCAACTACCCCACCATTAACTGGGAAAACTACTCATGTACCAACTCTTGTGCTCAATGTTTTCTGTAATTTGTAAATTCCAATGCCTTTGATCAACTTATCCACACCCCCACCAGGAGCAACAATATCCTAGACCTGGTCATTACCAACATGGGAAACCAGTATTCCACACGAGAGGTCAATTCCTCATTGGTCAGATCTGACCACAAGCAAATCACCCTAGACATCTACATCCCACCCCCACCCCCCCATTAGGGAAACCACCGTAAAAAATTTCTCCAAAGCCAACTTCACGCTTCTTAAGACATAAGTGGCAAATTTCATGACACCCATGCTGACAGACAATAGAGATATGACTGCTGAATCCTATACAATTGCACTTTATAAGCACACAAGTTCATGGATCATGCAATCCATTACAGAACCAAGATGCTATCCTCCAAAAAAAGGAAGCCAATCTGTTGGTCCTCTGCTATAAACAAACTCTACAACAGAAGAAAGAAACTGTTACAAAAAAGAGTAAAATCCCATGATTGGAGGAACTCCATGGTCAGCCTCAGTAAGAAGCTGAGATCCCTCATAAAATCCTCTAAATCTAGTTATGAAAACAAAATCACCACTGACTCTAAAGACAACCACAATGCATTCTATAGCTATTTCAAGAATCTCAATGGCAACACTCAGATGTGCTCTGAGTTACAGCACAATGGCACTAAATATACAGAACCAATGGATATTACCAAAATCCTGGCAGATAAGTTCAGTGCTAACTTTACCCCCTCTTATCCCCTAAAGGGCCCATCTCTATACTGGAAGAATGCAAAGTACATGTAATCACAGCTGCACAGGTATGAAACACACTCTCCAAAGCCAAGAACACAGCATCCATGGGACCTGACAACATCCCAGGCTGCGTTCTACATGAACTACAGAATGAACTGGCACACCACCTAAGTACCATGTTCAATCATAGCCTCACCTCAGGTTTTTCACCCACTGAGTGGTGCACAGCAACGGTTATCCCACTCCACAAAGAAGGAGCCACCACGGACTCCAGGAACTACTGCCCCATTAGCGTGACAAGACTGGTCTGCAAGGCTACGGAGCATATCATCATGGAACTTATAAACAATGACATTGGCAATCTCCAAACTCTGGACCCTGCCCAGTTCCAGTTTGTAAAAGGCAGATCATGTCTCCTAAACCTGATAAACTTCTTTGAAGTGGTCACCAAAGCCATAGATGAGGGTAAGGTAGTACACACACCCTATCTAGATCTCACCAAGGTTTTCGACCCCATACCCTACTCTGGAATTATAGACAAATTCACTAAACTAGGTATAAATCCCTATGTCACAAGATGGGTTGTGAACTGGCTCACTGACAGAACCCACACTGTGAAAGTAGCAGACTCTAAATTCAACTTCAGCCAGTGACAATTGGAGTACCACAGGGTTCAGTCCTAGGTCCTCTCCTGTTTGGTATCTACTTCTTTGAAGTACAGACTAAAACAGAAGGTCTTTGGCTAACAAAGGTCACAGATGACTGCAAACTAGGAGCCATAATCAAAACTCCTAACGATGTGGACATCCTACAAAAGGGCCTCACTGAGACAGATGCCTGGCGTCAAAGCCATGGCCTCAAGCTCAATGCCAAAAAGTGCATTGTCATCCCTTTTGGTAAAAACTCTATACCCATGAACTACCACATAGGTGGCAGTCTACTTAACACTGAAAGTGTGATAAGAGACCTTGGGACACAGGTGGACAGTAGTCTCTCCTTTGCTAATCACATTGCCACAGTAGTCAGGAAATCCTTCTACATGGCACACCTCATCACAAAAGGTTTCTCATCCAGGAAAAAAGAGGTAATTGTTCTTCTCTACTCATCACTCATTAGACCCATTATAGAATACAAGACCCCTTTTGATATGTACCTCACAAGGCATCTACAACAACTGGAAAGGCCACAGAAATACCTCACAAAGAAAATTACCGGCCTCAAACAGATGCAGTACGCAGACCATCTCAAAAAACTCCAGCTTTATTCTGTCGCATATCGCATACTCAGAGGCAATCTCTCATGCTAT
>NC_056745.1:800845374-800895374 GCF_019279795.1 Protopterus annectens
GACTATCTACCCAAAACAGGTCTGGGTACATCAGATAGGACAGGACTAAGAACAATGACATCTACCACAGTCTGTACACAGGCCAAGTAACATATTCACAATACACTCTCTGTCAACAATCGCCATAAGTACACAGACCTCACCACTATACACACTACAACAGAATGTCCAGGTTTTGTCCTCAAATATGAGGCCTAATATACATAACATGTCTAGCAGTCTGATATTTCACTGGCTTGTTATCAGGTGTGATGTCAGCAAATAATGATGTACTGTACATATGCACCTCTTACTGTATGACATATGGACAAAGGGTGACAGACATGGGGGACAGAGGCACAAACATAGTGCCAATATTGACATATTGCTGTGATAATCTGAGAAATTTCCTGGTGTAACATGGTTTGTTGTGACATATCTCTTCTGAGGGATATGAAGTCAGTAACTCACATCATGTACTGACTGCAATCATCAGAGTATGCTACTGCATATCTAAAGATAGGACATGTGTGAGTAAAACAACACATGTAAGAGTCCAAACTCTGGACAGTCTGCAGATAGCTCTACAGGTGAGAGTTTCCTCAACAACATAACACTGTCATGCCAGACTTTCAATCGTGTAGAACAGTCATATCCACACAAACCCTGTTAAACCAACATTACTTCAAATGTAGAACAGCAATATTTACATTCTGTCCCCATGTCTGGAATATCCCATTCCTGTTTGTTGGCCTGTCTCCACAGTGTATGTTGTAAGAGGTATTTCCAACTACCCTCTGTGATGCTGTTTGTCAAACGCCCACATGAAGTCCTGCTCACAGTGAAGGAAAAGAGCCAACACCCACATGAAGTGCTTAGTTATAGGAGTGTGTTTCCATGCAGTTTGCTATTGGAATGATACCTGCAATTAGCAAGTGGGGGACTGCAATTCAAGCACAGGCCATCAGCTGATCATGACCATTCCTTACAAAACTCAAGCTGCTGCCTATGCAAAACAGATGTACTTTTCCTCATCCACCAGAGAGGGAGAGAGAGAGAGAGAGAGAGAGAGAGAGAGAGAGACAGAGAGACAGAGACAAAGTAAGAAAGGAAGGGTGTAAGAGAGTAAGAGCCAAACATGTTTGTGTATGATCCGTGGATGAAGAGTGGTATCTGGGTATTATAACAGTTGCCTATATTGTTTACTAATCCATACTGTCACATAGTAATTGCACATGGCTGTACACATTTAAGGCTGAGGATTGTCTACAACAACCTCTACAGTGTTTGAAAACTGCTGGCAATGTAATGTGGACAATGGGACATACAGGTCCTCAATATAATGATGTAGCAAAATCCACACTGCAATGGATTCTGTCTATACACACTCACCCCAATAGGATACTGATGACACACACACAAACACACACTTACCAGTACTCAGTTTCAGACCCCTACCTGGCTATGTATTGCTGTTACAGTGCTATGCAGTTATTGCACACACCACAGAGCTTACGTGTTGGAGAGCTGTCCAAAGGTATATTTGAAGGTGAGTGACATCAGCAATAGTGCTAAAAAGGGATAAGGGAAGTGTAGTACATGTGAATGTCCACAAAAGCAGGAGTCAATGGAAACACACACTCACTTTGTCAGGGAAACACACACATCATCACAGTTGGCAGGATAACGATTAGAACCTCTGCTTAACTAGTTTGCTACACTACAGTATTACACAGTTATCATAAGCGCCACTGAGCTTATATTGCTAATACATAGCCAAAGGGTTATGCCAAGGTGAATGACATCAGCAGGCATGCTAAAGCAGGCCAATGGGAGGTGTAGTGATTGTGAATAGATTCAAAATCATTAATATTTATGCACACACACACACACACACACACACACACACACACACACACACACACACACACACACACACACACTTGCCAGTACTATGATGCATAGGTTCATTGCTTCACAGGTGTGTAGTAGGTGAATGGACCTGACGGCTGTACAAGGCTAGGCAAAGGGAATACTTTGGCATCAGGCTAGATGACAATGGTCTCCAGTGTGGCTCAGGGGTGTAGTCCCTGGAGTGGTCCCCACAGGTGGGTATTGTATTCACCGTCCACTCATCTGGTTTACTAATGTGGGTGGCCAGTGATGTACACTGTTTCCATGTATGTGGTCTATATTCTATAACATGGACAATGTCTGGGTTGTGCACATGTCCCACATGCATGTTCTTTGACATGTGGAAATGTACTTGAGGTCTTTGGGGCATGTTGTGTGGACAGACTGGTATCTTCTAATGTAGCATTCCTGACCTCATTTGGGAAACCTGGCTATGGCACTGAGGTTGTGCTTGCACCTACATTGACAGCATGATACAGGTATTCAGTGGAGTTAGTGGCATCTGTCCATACAGGGCATGTGCATAAGGCATGGTATTCCCTTTGTGGGTTATATCTGTATACTCTACAGTTGTTGCAGGCATCCAGTGGGAAACGTAGCAAAAGGACCACTGCAAGCATTTATTTGCCTACTGTAGGGATGAGACAGGGTGCCAAGTCTTTTTACTTGCTGGATAGCACACAGACAGTCATATGTTATACATCACAGTACTTTCTGATGTCAGTGGCACTGCTGTGGTCAACAGGCATGTAGTCCACTGCAATCACACCGTGGTTACTATCTGTGAGGCAATATGCGGGGAACTACCAATATAGTGGTTGTTGCCTAGCCAGGTGTGTTTGTATATGAGACATGGATGGAGAGTGTTCTCTGAGTAATACAAGTGTTGCCTATATTGTTCACCAATCCAGAATGTCACATGTAGGGCTATGGATTGTCTACACCAGCCTCTCTGGTGTTTGACATCTGTTGTCCTTGTAAGGTGGACATTGTGACATATACTAATAATTTAGCAAAACCCACCCCACATTTCATCCTGTTATTACACAATTTCAGCAACCTCCACACAGGATACTGATGACACACACACACACACACACACACACACACACACACACACACACACACACACACACACACACACACACACACACGCCAGTACTGAGATTCAAACCCCTACTAGCTATGCATTGCTACTACAGTGTACCGCATTTATCACACACACCACAGAGCGTATCGAATGGATGCTGTCCCAAGGTACTTCTAAGGTGAGGAACATCACCAGCCCTTGTAAACACTGGCATTGGGTGATGTAGTGGGTGACAGATACCAAAAATAATTTTACCCTAATCACACATTTACATTTGCCAGGGGTGAGGTTCAAACTTCTATCTAGCAACCTTTACGGAGCATTATGTTATGCATTTACCACATGCACCACTGACGGGACCTGGTTTAGGGCTGGCAACTGGTACTTGTAAGGCAGATGATATCTGCAGGACTGCTAAAGTCTGAGATGTGTACTGTCTGTAAATGGGGCCAAAATCTTTGAGGCACACATACAAACACTTGCCACAGGTGAGATTCAAACCCATACCTGTATAGTTACTGCTACTACACTGTTCCACATTTATGGCACACACCACAGAGCTTATAGGCCTGGTTGTTCTCCAAAGGGGTATTTTAAGGTGACTGACATCAGTAGGCTTTCTAAAGTAGGGCAATGGGAGGTGTAGTGACTGTGAATGGCCTCAAAATCATTAATCTTTGCACACACAACAACACACACACACACACACACACACACACACACACACATGCACACACACACACACACACACACACACACACACACACGCACGCACACAGAGTTTCACAGTTGCCATGTCTGGGATTAGAACTCCTATCTACCTAGTATGTTACACTATAGCATTACGCAGTTATCACATGCATCTTAGAGATTACGGGGCTGATAACTGGCCAGAGGGTTATTTCAAGGTGACTGACATCAGCATGAGTGCTAACATGGGCTATGGGAAGTGCAGTGTGTGTGAATGGGCCATAAACCATTTCTCTGGGAACACACACACAACACTCAGTCACACACAACTTTACATTTGACAGTACTGGGTATACAAATGCTAAATGAATACTGATTTGTACTACCATATTACAGTTATCACAAGCAGCACAGGCACTATAGGGCTGAGAGCTACCAAAAGCAAATACCTGCAGTGATTGATGTCGGCACATCAAGTGATATTTACCAAGTGGATGCGTGGTGGGTGGGACATGACTCATGATGGCAATCTCTTTGTCACTGTCTGCCTCTCTCTCTTCCCCACATCTGTGTGTGTGTATGTTTGACCTATTGGAGTGTGTTGGACTTGGATATGTATGAGTATCCTTATCCAATGTGTGTGCAAAGCATGAATGGTGTGCAATGTGGTGTGTGTGAACAGACATCTGCGACTGACAGATATGTACAGTTCATTCCTGTTGTCAGAAATGGGCTTCATTTTTCTAAGTGTTGGAGCATGTCCAGTATAACCTTCTGTATTTTGTTGTCAGACATGGGCTTCTTTTCTCTAAGTGTAGGAGCATGCCTAGTATAACCTTTTGTATTGAGTGTGTGAATCCATTCCAGGTAGGTTGTACTCCAGTGCAGGATTTTGTGTTCTACACTTACAGCTAGCAACCGGTTTCTGCAGGATATCTGCAGATAGGCTGACAATATGGAGTCACAATGGGAGACAGGTAGTGAGATACTGTATCTATAGCTGTCTGTGCTGCTTGTGTTACATGGCTGGTGTTAGCAGAGATATTCAGACATGTACTGTTTTACACTGTGATGTATTATGTCATCAACTACCAACAGATATACATATTTGCTCACAGTTATTTTATGGCAAATACAAGATGAATGAAGCAGTTTCCAATATTGTGGTCTGCAGCCTACATATTCTTGCACACTCATGCCATTCTGGAGGGGTAGCTGCAGACACTTGCTGATGGATCTGTGTTAATGGTTCAGCACCTTGGTATTGTGGTGGCTGAGGATCCCCGGCTTGTACATCTATCAACATAACAGAATGGCCATATCCTGCTGTGGCCATACCTCTCAGCTGTACAGATTCACCCATGTTATCTAGAGGCAGGGTTCATATACCTAGTCAGTTCCCCTTCACATTGTGGTTTATGAGCAGGTGTGTAGCCATCCATTACTGGGTTTGCAGGCAGGGGTAGTATGGGCACACATCAGTTTTAGGGGTTGGTCCACAGTTCATGCAGTAGGACATGATGGGCATGCTACTGGGATTTGTCGACATGGCCTTGCATTTGTGTTCTGTGGACTATGTTATGTTGTTATTTGGGACCCCATGAGATAACATACATTGGCAGTATGCGTGAGGCACAGGCCTTTGACAGAGTACTGTAGGGCATTTTGTAGTAATGCAGGCCAACTGTAGCAGGCCACTGCATTCTGTCACTCCTACAGCCCCAGGCTGTGAGCCGCTGGATTCCTCTGGGGTGACAGGGTAAGTATGTGAGTTGTAAATGGCAATAGTTCCTGTCCATATTAATCCATTGGCCTGGGTGCTGGCAGGGTGCAGCTTACAGCTAGGGCATAGGGACACACCTGCATAGGGCACCTCTCCAGCATGCTGCATTCTGTGGGTATTCCCATACAGAAGTGTGGGTCATGTTGTACTCATTCCCAACATCAGGGATATGACTTGTGATAAACCTGTGGATGATGGTGGGGTGAACTGAGTGCTTGTCTGATATGGAGGCTTCTTGCAGCTGACTCACAGATATACCCGGGACATTCCCCTTAAGCTGCCTTGTGTGGGAACATAGACATTCTTTCATTACTTCATAACTGTGCCTTTTGTGGTCTGCCAGTGATTGTCCAGAATACATCAGTATTCCATACTACACAGAGAACTAATGTGCTGCTAACCTGTATGTACATTTCCAAAGGTGTGTGCATTTGACAGTAACATTCTATGTACTCTGTCTGGGGTACTTCCACCTGTGTACTGTGTGTATGTTTGGGCCCACATTCATGGCATGTCCATCTTTCAGATGGTGACAGATATTGACATCTAAACAATGAGTATGGATGACTGCTGAATTAGTTCTTGCTGGGATGCATTGTGGTTGGCACTACAGGTGTCAGAAAATGGCACTGTTGTCAACAGTAGTGGCCATAGGCTACCGGGACACAACCCTCCATGCCTACATGCTGACCACTTCCACACAATATACAACACACAACAACCTAACACACAGAGCCCTGCATATTGTACACATGCAACAATCTAGCCTGTAAATTGGGCCAGCTCAGGTAATATGTGCTCCACTGTTATTAACCCTACTCGTATATGTTACTGCATTTCTACATAGGATCATGGGGGGTGGCACACTTGACAACTGTAAACATTTTCTATGACTGCACTGGTATTTCAGGTACTCTGTTGGCTTTCATTTCGTTTTGTATTCTGACCTATCATGCAGACTAGAGGCATATCAGTAGAGTACAGAGCTTAGGTTTTATTGACCTACATTTCAGTTTCAGACTTCATACCCTGCAGAACTAACATACAACTTCCTGACCTGCTGTAGTCTGTCTGTGTAGGTCTGGAGGGGGGCTGTTCACCATTGCCATTAATTGTAGGCTTTAGCACAGCCTTTCTTTATGATCATCTGCACCTGTCCTGCTGGCTGAGGCTGTTGTTGGGTATGTGAGCCTCACTGACATGCATGTATGTGTCCTATGGGCACACATTTGGGCCACCACACGTACTGCAGTGGGATTTGTCACCTTGTCTAATACTGCCTACTTTGTTGACACCAGTATTTGTTATGGATTCCATGCTGCCCATACAGGTGTTCACTATCTGCTGCCATCCCGGTCAGCCACCCGATTCCCTTGCATGCTCACATCCATACCATAGCTACAACTAGCAGGACATACTACTCCATTCAGCAATTGATAGGAAGAGTAAGTTACTTGTGGCTGTGCCAGTATTGAGGATGATGCTGGAGGGCTGACTATGTCGGATGCACATAGTACACGCCCTATACATGGTAAAGCACAGGTAGTGGGATGTCTGGCATCCCTTTTACTGTATGTGTGAGTCAGAGAGAGGTGTCATTCCCTGGGTTCCTACTGTGTCAGTGTATGTGCTATGCGATGCCTCTTTGCCAAACTCTAAGCATACTTGGCACTCCTCTTTCTGCCTACATGGGCAGGCTCAGGTTGTTCCTCCTCCGAGTCATTCTGTGCCTGTGCTGGCCTTGGCAATAGTGGGGGGGCTGTGTGGCCATGCCCCGTGCTGTTCCTGATACAGTTGTTTCCGCAGGATCATATTGTATAGCATGGCACATGCAATGAAAATTTGTGTACATGTAGCTGGAGAGTACTGCAAAGCTCCACCAGATATGTCCAGGCACCAGAACTGTGACTTAAACATCCCAAACACACTTTCTATTATGATTCTCATTTGTGCGTGTGGCTCATTATGGAGTACTTGTTCAGGTGTGTGTGCTTTTCTGATAGGTGTCATCAGCCATGGCTCCAGTGCGTAACCAGCATCCCCCACATGGTGGCCATATAGGATGTCCCCACTGGCAAATCTCTGGTACAGCTGTGTCATATGCCAGATGTGGGAGTTGTGATAGATTCCAGGGATGCCAGCACACACATTCATTATAATGCCCTGGGCATCACACACGACCTGGTAGTTGATGTAGTGGAAGCCCTTGCAGTTTATGTAGACCCTACCCCGCTCACCAGGTAGTGCTTTGATGTGTATGTGCGTGCAGTCTATAGCACCCACTAACGCAGGGTATTCTGCTATTTGGTGGAAGAGATGCATACTGCTAGGCAATGCCTTACGGGTGTTGAGGAAATATAAGTGCTCACTGGCATGTGCTGACATGGCATCTAAGAACTGGTGGAATACCCTGGATGCTGATGCCTGTGAGATCTCCATGATATTCCCAGTTTGCCTTTGGAAGGCACCTGTGGCTAGTATTCTTAAGCCTACACATACCTTGGTATCTACTGGGATGGGTTCCCCTCTGTTGGTCCTTTGTGTGAGGTGTGGCCAGCATAGCTCAACAATTTGCTGTAGGATGTCCCTGTCCACCCTATAGCACTCCACTATCTCCAGCTCATGCAGTCCCTGGTAGGTTACCCTGGGTCTGTACACTCTTCTCCTTCTCCTCACTGTGGGTTGGTCATCAGCATTCTCATCCTCTCCACCCTCAGCCTCTTCCACATATTGATATATAATTTTATTAGTTTTCTCTCTGGTAAAGTGTCCCCGTATGTGTACACCGGTGGTGTAGAGTTTGTGGGAAAAACCAAAGTGAAAGGTGTTTGCATAGTTTATAGCAGTGTGTTGGGCTGGGCTGCTGCCTGTGTAATTGGCTGATTCTGATACATTTCACCTGCCAGCTATGCTAGTTCTCCTTGATTGCCTTCCTACTGATTTTTCCCTTCCCACTGCCTTCCCATTTAAGGCCCAAGGTGTGCCGCGCATACACAGTGCTCAGATGTGAACAGAGCTATTTCCTGTTTTTTTTTTTTTGTTTAAAACCCAGTCAGTGCATGGTGCACACACCCGTTTAGGCAATGTAAACACTACTAGGCAGCCTCAGACACACCTCCTTCCTTAGCTGTGTTTAGCTAAGGGCAAACACAGGCCACAGAGCTTCAATAAGCTTACAACATGCATGACACTCCCCCTTATGAGGTCATGCACTTACATGGTTGGGTGCTAGCTAACACTGGGGAGAAATCTGTGATTCAGTATCAATCCCCTCATTTGCATAAAACTGACTGCTAATGCATGGTTACAAGACTGACACTCAGCCTTCCCTCTTAGCAACCACTATTCAATGGTATTGTTGTCTTCTACATGCCATTGACTATTATGGCAGAATTCTGATTTTGGTTTAAAAGCTTATTTACAGCTTTCGGGACGATCCTATTTGCACACCACTGCCCTATGATTAAACGACCAAAATCGGCCAAAAAAAATAAAATTTATCTTTTATAAATTTGCAGCTATTTACCTTGCCAATGGCCATATATTTGACCATTGGCATGCCTACTACATTGAATATATGCTTTCTTTGGAGCTGTCATTCCTCCGTTTTGTAATTTGCAGAAATGTATTTGGTTAGTAACCAAATACATTCCTGCACAGATGCCTGCCTACTTCCTGGATCACTAATTCACCTCATTGGCATGGTTTTCACCTGCAAAGGGGGTAATTAGCATACAGGAGCTGTGTCCATGCAGCAATAGTGTTGGAGCACTCGTGCACATCCTAGGAGCTCATTCATGGATCCCTCGTTGGCCATATTGAGTGAAGCAGCTCTTGCACTATTCCTGCCTACCATGCAGAGCTTGCTGAACTCTGGGGGTAGTTTTTTAAAATACATGAAACTTCATAAAGTTGATATTGTCTTCTTGCAAGAAACACACTTGCTATACAAAGATGTAGATAGAATCTTCTGAAAGATTATTCTATCTTAGTTGGGTCTCACTTTAGAACAAAAAGAAGAGGCACACTTATACTATGGAAAAATCCAGTGAATATGCCAAAACTGTTTTATTCCTATTGTGATAAGAATGGGATGTTAAGTTTGTTGGCAATAGAAATTGAAAAAATATTATATGTTAGTTAACTCTTACTGGATCCCTGGAATTGGAGCAAAAGTCTCTAAAAAGTATTTAGATACTATAGCTCTTTATATGAAGGGTGAAGTAATTAACGCAGGTGATGTTAATTGTGTGTTATTGAGGAATGACACCACTGCTAATAGAAACCTTAGATTATCACCAGTTGCAAAACATTTTAATTACTTGCTATGGGAACCCCCTGCGCCAATTCTTATGCTAACCTTGTCCTTTCACAATGGGAAAGGACCCATATTTTGCTGAATGAATATTGGAAATGTCATCTCAAGATGTATGTACGTTTTGTGGATGCCATTTTTATTTTATGGGATGGAGGTCTGGATTTGCTAAAACAATTTGTAGAATATTTACATTCCACAACTACATTTTTTAGATTCAGCTTAAAAGCATCTACTGATAGTGTAGATTTTTTGGATGTTAATGTAGTACAGGAAATGAATGGTTTTACATCTAAGTTATACAGAAAAGACTGTTGGAAAAACACGCTACTTGCACGTGACAGTATGCATCCAAACTATACTTATTCAAATATTGTGAAGGGGCAGGTGAGCAGGGCCTCTAGGATATGTCTTAAGGATGAAGACTATGAGAAAGAACTTGACACACTTCAGGGATGTTTGGAAGAGAGGGGTTACAGCAAAGAAAAAGTGACCAGAATTATAGACAACAGTAGGGAGTTAAGGGCGGACAGATACAAACCATGGTTAAGACGTAATACAGGAGTGACAGAAAAAACAGAGACTATAAAAGTCCCTAGAGGTCCCCTAATGACTTTAACCTATAGTAGTAATGTAGGTGACATCTGTAATATCATACGTCAGAATTGGAATATTCTGACTAGTGATGGGGACCTGATGAATATAATAGGGTCAAGACCGGATTTTGGTTATAGGAGAAATAAATGTTTGAAAGACCTGCTGTGTAAAGATAGATCTGTCAGTAAAAAATTTGAATTATTGATAACTCCAGGTACTTCTCCATGTGGGAACTGTAAAGCATGTGGGAATATTAATAAGAAGACGACTTTTGAACATCCAGTGACCCACAAACAATATGTTTTTAAAGGGAGGGCTACGTGTCGATCTAAAAATATAGTTTATTTGGCAGAGTGTAATCAGTGCCCCTCTTTTTATGTAGGCATGACCAATCAAATGTTTAAAACTAGGATTCTGCAGCATATGTTTTGTATAAGACATGGTGATATACATAATGCCCTAAGTAGACATATAATAGATTTCCCTACACATGAATTTATGTTTAGAGTGATAATGAATGTTTACTTAACCAACAGAGGGGGCGATATAAAACATTTAACAGAGCTAGCAGAATCCAAATGGATTGTAGAGCTTATGGCCAATCACATACCTGGTTTGAATGAGGTTATACCAGTAAAACCTGTTCTTCAAAAACGGCGGGTTTTTTATTGAATGTTATTGGCTGTTTTGTATTTTAAAAAGGGGTGTAGTTATTTCTATTTTTATCTGATGAAGGGATACATCCTGAAAGCGCTTATCCTGTGTTTTATGGAATAAAAGGTTTTAAGGGAAAGCAGTGTCCAGCAGTGTTCTTTTCTTTTCATATACTGTCGTTTGGTCACGTTTGCTGGACTTTGGTACTGTGCAGAATTATTTTGTGTTTCATTAATATAATGAACTTGAGAAACATCTATGATTTAAGACTATCTACATTTCTTAATTATACACATTACTCTTTCAGATTTGGCACTCAAACCATTATATACAAGGCTTTTTGTCTCAAATGACTTATACTCTAAAACTGATGATGTAATTATTTTCCATCCATAGACTGACCACGACACAATCATTTTAATTTGACATTGAAGTCTAACAATTTAATAATATGTAATAGACTTCCTGTATATATGATAAAAAAATAAGGGGTTTAAAGACTTGTATATTAATGAAATTAACACTTTCTTAGAGTTTAATAATGATGGAGGAGTTACTGAGATCATTCTTTGGGATTCTTTGAAAGCATATTTAAATGGTAAAATTAAAAACTGGTATGCATGTAAAAGAAGAGAATGGGATACCAAATTAAAAGAGTTACAAACTAAGATACTTTAACTAAAACTAAACCAAATAGCCAAATTAATAATTTAGAATTAAAAACCTTAAATCAAAAATATGTGGATATTCGTAGTCATAAAATTTCCATAAATCTAGAAAAAATTGAATTGCAGTCTTATTCAATAAATTCTAAAAGTTTATACAGATTAGCCAACAGATTGAAGAAAATGAATAAATTATATCATATTAAGGAGATTTCATATAAATATGGAAGTAAAAATAAAACAGTTATTGATCTAAAGGATATATTAGAATGTTTGGGGATCATTACAAACAAATGAATAATAATAATAGCAATATGATAAATAGCAATAATCTTGCAAGCATTCTAAAAGAAAAGATTACCAATAAGATAAGAAAGCAACAAAGAAATAGAACTGATAAAGCTTTTTTGCTTAAGGAATTAAAGATCAAGTTAAAAATCTTAAAATAAAGCTCCAGACTTGGATGAACTAATCCCTGAACTATACAACTTATTGCCAAATAATATATTAAAGATTTTGGTGAAAGCATTTAATGATGTGAAATATACATCAAATGCACCCCCATCTTAAAGATTTTCAGTTGTTTCACTGATACTATAACAAGACAAAGACCCTAAATGTTGTTCTTTATATCATCCTATTCCACCGATAAATATAGATTGTAAAATAAGTAATATGTCACAAACTGCTACCCAAAAGTTAAAACTCCTGTACGAAGTTATGAGTAAAACAGCAACAAAATACAGGAGTACGAGTCTGCAGAATAAAATCCACATCAATGAGTCTCCATAATAAATGAAGCACAAGGCAGACAGTCTCTACTTCATCAATAGAAAAAACAGTCTTCACTTCATGGATAAGATAACATTTTCTTTTTATTCGACAAGTAAACAGATATGGCAAGCGCTTTCACCCCACTGGGTTTCTTCAAGCCAAAACAATTTACTTTAAAATATCCTATTGATACTCTTTAAAACTGACATCATATCCTGTATTGTAATTAAATAATCATCAATTAAATAACATGTGACTATTAACCATTGCATTCTCATTAGTCAACAATGAAAAAAAAATAAAAAATAAAAAATATAAATAATACATGACTCATTAAAACATACTAATAACATAATAAAATCATCACTTAGTACTGCACATTACACAATTCTTCAATAACAGGGAGACAAACACATATATACACCAATATATATATATATATATATATATATATATATATATATATATATATATATATAAAATAATATATGTGTGTGTATACTAACCGCTATACTAAACCTTGAGTCTCCTGCCTTTCAGCATTGGTCTCATAGGTACTTTATCATTTAAGCCAGGTTCCCTATCTGCTCTCAACCTGATAATCCATTTAGTCTCATTCTGTTCAGTAAAATTCACAACACCACTTCTTCTAATCATAGGTATATTAACCTGTATGACGAGGAACTTGAACTTGTGTTGTGCAGACATTTCCATTACATGTTTCCAGAGAGCATTTCTATTAGATTTAATACAGATACTATATTGATGCTCTCTAATCCTGTCCTTAAGCCTTCTGTCTGTCTTGCCCACATAAAATGCTGGACAAAATGTACAATAGGCCAAGTAGACAATATGCTCCGTATGTCATGTAGCCATGGCATAAAAATAGAAGCACTGTTCACTAACAGGATGTATAAAAGTTGCAGTACTGTCTATCATGCAACAAAAATTACAATTCCTGCAAGGTCTAGTAAAGACTGTTATAGGGCATTGTATGTGATTATTATATCTATCCGGATAGCACAGAATCTTATGAAGGTTCATACGATTCTTGTACACAAACCTGGGTGTATCACTCACAATATCACAAATTAAAGGGTCAACAGTTAGTATGTCCCAATACTTGAAGTAAATATTCCTGATCTCATTAACATCCTGTGTGTAATATATAGATACCTTAGTTCCATCCTTATACTCCACTATACTATCTGATACATTGTTACCATTACTTTCTGTATCAACCCTATTCATAAAATACGGAGACGCCCGATCTCTCCTAAGTGTCTCAACTCCCATAAAACCCTCTCTGATTTCCTATTGACTATAAGCCCTATCAGTTAGTTGATTGTGGAGATTGGATAGTTCACTATGAAAACCTATTTCAGTAGGGTTAAGGCGAGAGACCCACATCACTTGTCTTTTCACTATGTTTCTAAATACAAACTTAGGGTGCATGCTAGCTCTGCATAAAAGAGAATTCCTATAACAAGACTTCCGAAAGACCCCCGTGTTCAATAAACCACCAGGAAGTCTTTCTACAAATACATCCAAGAATGGAACTGACGTTACTGATGCATTCATCGTAAATTTCAAGTATGGTGTCAATGAATTAATCTGTTCCAAAAAATTAAGTAAATCATCTTCACTAGCTGTCCATACCAAAAAAAGGTCATCAACAAAATGCACATAAAACTTGACAAACTTCTTGAAGCTCTCTAACTCAAACAAGCTACGCCTCTCGAAATCAGCCATTACCAAGTTGGCGTAGCTATTGGCACATGAGGTGCCCATAGCCATGCCATCTTTCTGAATATAAATTTTATTATTTAAACTAAAAATATTATTAGTCAGCACAATATGCAGTAATCTACATAAAGTCTCTAAAGACGATCCAAGAAAATTAGAGTCCATTTCCAGGCATCTACATACACATTCAATGCCCTCAATGTTAGGAATCATAGTAAACAGGGATTGAACATCCAACGTTACTAACCAATATGGAAAATCTACAGGTAACACTGTCATTTTTTCATGAAGCATCAGAAGAAATTGTTTGGTATCCCTTAAAATGTGCCCATATGTATTAACTACTGGCCTAAATCTAAATTCTAAATATAAGGAAATGGGTTCAGTTACCCAGCCTCGTCCAGCAACAATGGGTCTCATGGGTGGATGAATCGGATGTTCATGAATTTTAGGTATACCTTGTATGCTTGGAATCAAAGGGTGATTAACTAAAATGAAACCATTTTGTTGATCAGTAATCATCCCACTACCTAACAGATCTGTTAAAGACATTAATACTTTATTAATAGATCTCTCCACATGGCTAGGCACTATCCGACAATAAAACTGTGAATCACTCAACATATTCTCCATACTTTCAACATAATTACATCTATTCATCACAACCACAGGGCCTCCTTTGTCTGCTGGTCTAATAGTAATATTAGAATCACACCTAAGTGCCCTTAGTGCTGTTCTTAATCTCGGATTTAAATTACCATACCATTTGTTATATCTATTGTCATTGTTATGTTTATGTAAGTCTTCTTTGACTAATTTAGAAAAGGCATCAATTAAAGGGTGCAAGTTTTAAACATACATACTTGGTTTTCTCAGATTTTTACCCTTATTAGCTTCTGTGCAATTACCAAAATCAAGTCTTAACTGTATATTACGAGCAAAAAAATTTACATCCATCACTGAATCAGTTATATCACTTCTAATAGACGGTATGAATGTCAAACCCCTATCTAAGACTTCAATTTCATCTTTAGTCAAAATTCTAGTTGATATATTCCAGGCTAATGATTTATTGTTTTCTCCCACATTTTCTTCAAGGTTGCACCCACATATTCTTCCTCTAACATTTTTCTCTTCTGTCTCCCCCTGCTCATGGATCTGTCCCTCCCTCCCCTTCTGAACTCGTGAATGGGGAAAGGGGCAGGTCCACCTAATACTACATGTCCCTGATTGAGCGTGCTATTAGTCTTCTTTCTAATGGACCCATCATGACTAACCTGAGTCTTGGATATACTAGAAGGTACACAATTTTCTATTCCTGAATACATATGACATGTGTTAACATTACCATTAGAACCTTCCACATGTTACAACAAGAGATTGTGGTGTTTCACTAATGGTATTTTCATCGTGAACGATTGCAGTTGTTACAATAGTATTTTTAACATTGCTAAACAACTGTTCACTCCCTCTAATAGATACAGCATCGCAAACAACATCTTCACTACAAGCAACTTTAACATCACCTTTTGTTTTTAACACATTTGGAGCTGCTCTCCCATGTCCATTCTTATCAAATTCAGTTCTCATCCAAGTAAATACATGACTGTTCCTAAAATCAATTGTGTCTCTATGAATCTTGTTCTGCTTCTGTTCGAGTAATTTCTTCTCGAACAGATAAACATTGTCTAGCAGTTTCTCAAAACTCTTATCAACAACAACAGATGGAAAAGTGTCACAAACAAACTGTTGTTGTTCTCTGATAAGGACACGCAATGCAGCTTCTTCTGGGTGAAAATAGTAATTGAGTAAAGTCATATATCGCAGACTGGTTTCTATATTAATCTGTTGCCATTTATACAATAAATCAGGAAACAAAGTACCTGTAGTTGGCATCTTTAATATCCGTAGTCCCCTCGGAATGATTTTATGGCTAATGCATACCTCAAAGTGTTGGCGTTGAAGCTGCATCCTTTTTAATTTCAAAAAATCCACCTCTAGTTGATTCATTAAGGTGGATAAACCTCTACAGTTACCTTCATGTGCTGAAGCGTCCATCGAGCTGCGTATTATGTCATAAGCAAGTAATGGATTCTCATCACCTGATACACAGTTCTCGAACCTATTCAGGTTCTGAGCGTTATTCAACAGGTTATCAGGATTATAAGGTAACTCAACACACTGTAAGTTGGATTCTGCAATAACAATCGGGTAGCAAATAAATATAATAAGTAATATGTCACAAACTGCTACCCAAAAGTTAAAACTCCTGTACAAAATTATGAGTAAAACAGCAGCAAAATACAGCAGTATGAGTCGGCAGAATAAAATCCACATCAACGAGTCTCCATAATAAACGAAGCGCAAGGCAGACAGTCTCCACTTCACCAATAGAAAAAACAGTCTTCACTTCATGGATAAGATAATATTTTCTTTTTTATTCGACAAGTAAACAGATATGGCAAGTGCTTTCACCCCACTGGGCTTCTTCAAGCCAAAACACCAATTTACTTTAAAATATCCTATTGATACTCTTTCAAACTGACATCATATCCTGTCTTGTAATTAAATAATCATCAATTAAATAACATGTGACTATTAACCATTGCATTCTCATTAGTCAACAATGAAAAAAATAATAAAAAATAAAAAATATAAACAATACATGACTCATTAAAACATACTAATAACATAATAAAACCATCACTTAGTACTGCACATTACACAATTCTTCAATAGCAAGGAGACAAACACATATATACACCAAAATATATATATATATATAAAAAATAATATATGTGTGTGTATACTAACCGCTATACTAAACCTTGAGTCTCCTGCCTTTCAGCATTGGTCTCATAGGTACTCTATCATTTAAGCCAGGTTCCCTATCTGCTCTCAACCTGATAATCCATTTAGTCTCATTCTGTTCAATAAAATTCACAATGTCACCTCTTCTAATCGTAGGTATATTAACCTGTATGACGAGGAACTTGAACTTGTGTTGTGCAGATGTTTCCATTACATGTTTCCAGAGAGCATTTCTATTAGATTTAATACAGATACTATATTGATGCTCTCTAATCCTGTCCTTAAGCCTTCTGTCTGTCTTGCCCACATAAAATGCTGGGCAAGACATGCAGTAGGCCAAGTAGACAATATGCTCCATTTCGCACGTAGCCATGGCATAAAAATAAAAGCACTGTTGACTAACAGGATGTATAAAAGTTGCAGTACTGTCTATCATGCAACAAAAATTACAATTCCTACAAGGTCTAGTAAAGGCTGTTATAGGGCATTGTATGTGGTTATTATATCTATCCAGATAGCACAGAATCCTATGAAGGTTCATACGATTCTTGTACACAAACCTGGGGGTATCACCCAGAGTATCACAAATTAAAGGGTCAACAGTTAGTATGTCCCAATACTTGAAGTAAATATTCCTGATCTCATTAACTTCCTGTGTGTAATATATAGATACCTTAGTTCCATCATTATACTCCACTATACCATCTGATACATTGTTACCATTACTTTCTGTGTCAACCCTATTCATAAAATATGGAGAAACCCAATCTCTCCTAAGTGTCTCAACTCCCATAAAACCCTCTCTGATTTCCACTTGACTATAAACCCTAGCAGTTAGTTGATTGTGGAGATTGGATAGTTCACTATGAAAACCTGTTTCAGTAGAGTTAAGGTGAGAGAACTGCATCGCTTGTCCTTACACTATGTTTCTAAATACAAACTTAGGGTGCATGCTAGCTCCATGTAAAAGAGAGTTCCTATAACAAGACTTCGGAAAGACCTCTGTGTTCAATAAACCACCAGGAAGTATTTCTACAAATACATCAAGAATGGAACTGACGTTACTGATGCATTCATTGTAATTTCAAGTATGGTGTCAACGAATTAACCTTTTCCAAAAAATTAAGTAAATCATCTTCACTAGCTGTCCATACCAAAAAAAGTTCGTCAACAAAACGCACATCAAACTTGACAAACTTCTTGAAGCTCTCTAACTCAAACAAGCTACGCCTCTCCCAATCAGCCATTACCAAGTTGGCATAGCTATTGGCACATGAGGTGCCCATAGCCAGGCCATCTTTCTGAATATAAATTTTATTATTTAAAGTAAAAATATTATTAGTCAGCACAATATGCAGTAATCTACATTAAGTCTCTATAGACGATCCAAGAAAATTAGAGTCCATTTCCAGGCATCTATGTACACATTCAATGCCCTCACTGTTAGGAATCATGGTAAATAGGGTTTGAACATCCAATGTTACTAACCAATATGGCAAATCTACAGGTAATGCTGTCATTTTTTCATAAAGCATCATAAGAAATTGTTTGGTATCCCTTAAAATGTGTCCATATGTATTAACTACTGGCCTAAATCTAAATTCTAAATATACGGAAATGGGTTCAGTTACCCAGGCTCGTCCTGCAACAATGGGTCTCATGGGTGGATGAATCGGATGTTTATGAATTTTAGGCATACCTTGTATGCTTGGAATCAAAGGGTGATTAACTAAAGAGAAATAATTTTGTTGATCAGCAGTCATCCCACTACCTAATAGATCTGTTAAAGACATTAATACTTCATTAATACACCTCTCCACATGGCTAGGCACTATCCGACAATAAAAGTGTGAATCACTCAACATATTCTCCATACTACATACAACATAATTACATCTATTCATCACAACCACAGGGCCTACTTTGTCTGCTGGTTTTATAGTAATATTAGAATCTCACCTAAGTGCCTGTAGTGCTGTTCTTAATCTCGGATTTAAATTACCATATCATTTCTTATATCTATTGCCATTGTTATGTTTATGTAAGTCTTCTAAGACTAATTTAGAAAAGGCATCAATTAAAGGGTGCAAGGTGGGAACATACATACTTGGTTTTCTCAAATTTTGACCCTTGTTAGCTTCTGTGCAATTACCAAAATCAAGTCTTAACTGTATATTATGAGCAAAAAACTTTACATCCATAACTGAATCAGTTATATCACTTCTAATAGATGGTATGAATGTCAAACCCCTATCTAAGAATTAAATTTCATCTTTAGTCAAAATTCTAGTTGATATATTCCAGACTAATGATTTATTGTTTTCTCCCACATTTTCTTCAGGGTTGGACCCACATATTCTTCCTGTAACATTTTTCTCTTCTTTCTCCCCCTGCTCATGGATCTGTCCCTCCTCTCGCCTTAACCCTACTGAAATAGGTTTTCATAGTGAACTATCCAATCTACACAATCAACTAACTGATAGAGCTTATAGTCAAGAGAAAATCAGAGAGGGTTTTATGGGAGTTGAGACACTTAGGAGAGATTGGGCTTCTCCGCATTTTATGAATAGGGTTGATACAGAAAGTAATGGTAACAATGTATCATATGGTATAGTGGAGTATAAGGATGGAATTAAGGTACCTATATATTACACACAGGATGTTAATGAGATCAGGAATATTTACTTCAAGTAGTGGGACATACTAACTGTTGACCCTTTAATTTGTGATATTGTGGGTGATACACCCAGGTTTGTATACAAGAATCATATGAACCTTCATAGGATTCTGTGCTATCTGGATAGATATAATAATCACATACAATGCCCTATAACAGCCTTTACTAGACCTTGTAGGAATTGTAATTTTTGTTGCATGATAGACAGTACTGCAACTTTTATACATCCTGTTAGTCAACAGTGCTTTTATTTTTATGTCATGGCTACATGCGATACAGAGCATATTGTCTACTTGGCCTACTGTACATCTTTCCCAGCATTTTATGTGGGCAAGACAGACAAAAGGCTTACGGACAGGATTAGAGAGCATCAATATAGTAGCCATATTAAATCTAATAGAAATGCTCTCTCGAAACATGTAATGGAGACATCTGCACAACACAAGTTCAAGTTCCTCATCATACAGGTTAATATACCTACGTTTAGAAGAGGTGATGTTGTGAATTTTACTGAACAGAATGAGACTAAATGGATTATCAGGTTGAGAGCAGATAGGGAACCTGGCTTAAATGATAGAGTACCTATGAGACCTATGCTGAAAGGCAGGAGACTCAAGGTTTAGTGTAGCGGTTAGTATACACACACACATATAATATACATATATATATATATATATATATATATATATATATATATATATATATATATATTGGGGTATATATGTGTTTGTCTCCCTGTTATTGAAGAATTGTGTAATGTGCAGTACTAAGTGATAGTTTTATTATGTTATTAGTATGTTTTAATGTGTCATGTATTGTTTATATTTTTTATTTTTTATTATTTTTTTCATTGTTGACTAATGAGAATGCAATGGTTAATAGTCACATGTTATTTAATTGATGATTATTTAATTACAATACAGGATATGATGTCAGTTTTAAAGAGTATCAATAGGATATTTTAAAGTAAATTGGTGTTTTGGCTTGAAGAAGCCCAGTGGGGTGAAAGCACTTGCCATATCTGTTTACTTGTCGAATAAAAAGAAAATTTTATCTTATCCATGAAGTGAAGGCTGTTTTATCTATTGGTGAAGTGGAGACTGTCTGCCTTGTGCTTCATTTATTAGGGAGACTCGTTGATGTGAATTTTATTCTGTCGACTCGTACTCCTGTGTTTTGCTGCTGATAGATTATAAAATGTTTATGTCAGCATCAGCAAAGACACTAAATAATATTTTGGATGAAATTATTAACAATGGTTAAACAGGCTTTATATTAAACAGGAGAGTCAGTGATAACATTATTATATTTAACACCTTAATAGATTTTATTAACATAGGATGGGATGGTGGCTTAACGGCTAAGGTGTTTGCCTTACAAACACAAGGTGCAGAGTTTGAGCCTCACAAGGGATAATTGGCTAAGCTTAAAATGACTCACAAGGGCAGTTAGCTTAGTACTAAACTATGAACTATGAACTATAAAGAAAAAACTTTCAAGTATAAGTTCAGATTTGGACAAATCATTTGAGTCTGTTAGCTGGAATTATTTGTTTAAATTTCTTGAAGAATATAAATTTTCTGTAGAATTTATAAACTTAATTAAGATGTTATATATTAATGTGTCTGCATTTACAAATATAGGTTCTTTCCTATTTAAATCTTTTACAATTTTAAAGGGTGTAAAACAGGAATGTCCACTTTCACCATTATTTGCTTTATTAACTATTGGTAATATTGTTTCATCATTACAACGTATAATCAATGCCATGAAATGTTTTGAAGATATTTATAGATTTGAAATTCAATCATAACAAAACAAATACATTAATTCACACATATCTAAAATTAGACCTAAAAAGTATAGAATTTTAAATGGGATAATAAATTAAATATTTGGGAGTTACTATAACTTCAAGTAGTAAACAACTAATATTAGTTAACTATATAGATATAGGTGATAAAATTAGTTTAGAATGGCACACAAAAAGCTGGGAAGATGGTGGTATTGGCTTCCCTAACTTTGATTTGTACTTAAAAGCAACAACTATTCAAATTATAGCCCAATGGTTAAAGAAGTCACATGATCCTAAGTGGAAATTAATTCAAGAAAAAATATTGTTAAGTAATAATAAATTAGGGATTGACCTGTATGTTTCTAAGTGAAAATTAATTCAAGAAAGAATATTGTTAAATAATAATAAATTAATGATTATTCCGCATGTACAAATTGTTTACAATAAATTATATTGGGTATTAAAAGATTATTGCCTGAGTAGTGAAAATAAATGTGTCCCATTGATTAATTATATTTTTTATCAACATTTAGAAGTTATCTAAATAATAATTATAAAAAAAATCTTGCATTCTTATTTTTCCCATAGCATTCACTTTTGAATGTTTAACAACTCATAATCTAAGAAAAATGCTTGATTTTAAAAGTAGTAGTTTAATATTTTGGCACAAGTTTATAAATGATAATAAAAGCATACAGCAGAGTATTTATTAGCCGGATATAATTTACAACATAATAATTGGTTGAGTCTGCAAAGTTGTAAGGATTTTGTAAATGATAAATTTTGTGTCCTTAGACTCACTTGGAAAAAAATTTAGAATTTTTATTTAACATCAATACTAATATAGGTAAGGATAGGTCATAGCTATCAAAAACATATAGGATATCATGAATGGATTGTTCCTTTGTAGAAGTAAAATTTTGTCATTAATCTACAAGAGTTAAAAATGCAGACTTTTCTGTGGCGAATTAAACATTATTACTTAAATCGATAAACAAAATGTCTTCTTCACTGTACTGAAAGTTATTTATTTAGAAATTTCTGCATAGATGAACCCCCATATAGTTGCAATAATAAACAAAATATCAAATGTTAATTGCTGGAGATTTCAGAATAGTATAGGTGCAAACTGGCTATATATGATACTCAAATGTAAAATAGTATCTCTGTTTTGGAAAGAGTTTAAATTTTTTTTCGCTAGCGCTGTGTTCAGATAACTGTATAATAATGAACGTATTAATATTGTTTAATGCTCCAATTCCAGAAGTTATTCCAAAAACACAAGTGCCTTTTTTTATGGTCAATTTTAGTGATTACAAGGAAAGGTATTACTTTACATTGGAAATGTAAAACTACCATACTATTCTCTGAATTTATTTAACAAAAAATGTATGCAAGAAAGAATTGTTAACCATTAAGATGAGAGCACCTAACATCACTCATCAGTATATTGCTTGTAAAAAACTAAGTGATTTACTTGAAAATTACTAAGACAATTGCAAATAGTTTCTATTTGTTATGTTTTAAGATGTTTGTTTTGTTATATTGTGATTGTTGATAAAAACTTAATAAAAAATTAATAAAATAAAAAAAAACACTGTTTACTATTGGGTTATGTACTAATCTTAAACAATGGTCCAGATTCCAAAAGAGGTGCTTTCAGTATAAGTGACTTTCTATAGTGTAAGGCCTATCTATAAACAGGCTTGCATAGGGTGCCACATTCTAAACCACCTTTTCTCAGCCTGCTCTCAGTATAAGTGGTCACTTATAATGACAGCAAGTATTTTGGAATCAGGCCCATTGTTAATTTGTCCTTATTGAACTATTTTAGATTAACAAATTTTTTAATCAACTAAAACTTTGGGCCCAATTCTAAAAGATTTGCTCCCAGTGTAAGTGGTCACTTACACTGAGACTAGGTCTTTTGCAATCTGGTCCTTGATGTAAACCTGTTTATAAATAGGACTTACACTGAATTACACTAAGATCAAGTTTATCAATATCAGCACATTTTTACACTGAGAGAAACTCTTTTGGAATCTGACTCTTTGCATCTGAGATGTCTCTGTAATGCCTTTCAAGAATTTATCTGCCTTGGAAAATTATGAACTTTTCCTAAATATTACATTTCATAATGATATTTATCTTATCAGTCTTCCATCTGAAGCAAAAGCAATTTTTCAAAGGATATTTAATATAATTTGACATGTTTTTAATCACAGTCTCTGAAGTTAAATTATTTTACTACATTAAATGTTTACTTGTCATTTTGTAAATCAGTTGCAGAAAACAAAGCAAGTGGGAAACAGAGTGGAAAACAAAGTGCTGTTATTCAATAGTTCTAACCATTTCAAAAATGTGTTATTTTATGTTACTTACAATGCATTGATTCTACAATATTTTTGTCAGCGCCAGGTTAAAGATTGTCTCTGCAAGTGGCATCAAGTTCAAATAGCAAACCAAAGGGCTTGTACAAGTGTTTTGATTCTTGTCTGGAACTAGCTTTATTATACAAACATACTGAAATTGCAAATATATGTATGCCTATAGAATACCACAACTGTATAGTACACATGCTTGCTTGACAAGACTGAAGTACAATATCTATTTAAGAAAAAATAAGTTTTAATTTTCAGTCACTATATGAAATTTCAAAACATCTTCAGTTTTTTGATTTTCTTTACTTACCCCTGCATAGAACATTTTATTCCTAAATCGACTGTTAAATTTTTCAGGATTTGCTTCTGTGGATGAAAAAAAAATATTTGTAAATGATTATCATGATGAAAAGGACTTCATAGTCCCTGTTTAGGCAATGACTTCAGTACAGATCTTCCCATAAAAATGATGCCTGTCTTCTGAAAATGTTACACTTTGGGGTTGCTCATGACCACAACAGAATAGAAAAGGAAAACAACACAACATGACTAACTTGACTAATTTGTACAATTTGGCTGACATATAAATAATAGGAAGTAATTACAGAAAAGTCAAGAACACGGGGGAAAATTTGAATTAAGTGCTCTGTACTAGACAGGTACATTTCAAACAATCCCAAAGTCTCTCCCAAGGAAAAAAAAGATTGATTGATTTACCTATCTTTTTCCAGTAACAAAATTAACAGCCATAAAACTACATCTGAGTTTTGGGAAATGTATTTCATTGTTGCTTTTTTTTACAGTAATGGAATCCTTTCTAACTCAGAAATACACATACCGTTTTTGTAAACAGATTTTAGCAGAAGTTGTGTGTCTTGAGGTATGAATAAGTGAAGTAAAGATAGTGTTCTGACTTTCTTTGCTTAAACAAGCCAAAAAAGGTTTCATGATGAGTGCCATATTTGTAATTGCACAGAATATAATTTATACTGTGTTACATAAAAATTATCTCTATGCTACTGATAGTCTGACAGCAGATGGTATGACTTCTACAGTGCCATGCTCAGGATCACTTATGATAACAAGCAATATGCATAACAAAAAGAGAGTGAGATAGAGAATACAATTGATCACATATTTTCCTTATATGAAAGTTATGGTATGTTAAACTCAAATTTTAATTTTATATCAACTTTTATCTACCTTATACAGTAATAACTATTAACGAAATGTGTGCTTAAAATGTGCAAGTGAGCTGGCAGTTTGCAATCCAGATGTCCCTGCATGTGAGGAAGGGAAATGAAAGAAAGGTGATAAGTATCACAATGCAAATTAAGCAAGAAAACAAAAACAATCTCATGCGCGTGTGCATATTAGAAATATTTTCATACAAAAATGTTGTGAACAGTTGGATTCCTCTCTTCCATAAACAACCTCCTCTATTTCTCTATGACTGTGTCTTCTAACTTACACCTATAGCTGGCATATATATATATTATATATATGTATATATATATATGTATATATATATATATATATATATATATATATATATATATATATATATATATATATGTGTATATATATATATATATATATATATATATATATATATATATATATATCACTCTAAGATATAGGCATATAAAGGCATAATAATGACACTTGCAGTTTACATACCTGGGAGGACTGCTTGTGACACTATGGATCTGTTGTACACATCAGCACCAATATCAAGGATTATGCAGGAACTCCCTGTCAATCTATCCAGATCCCTGACAATGGACAGGAATGCCTCTGTTTCTATTAGTGACGGTTTGGGAGCAGGACCACATCCTGTAGCTATCTGTTCTTGGACAACTGCAGCCACCCTAAGATAGCAAGAGTTTATCATATTACTTGCTCAATGTCATATCTGGGAGTAAGTTATCCCATGCCCTCCAACAGCACTGAAGCTGTCAAAAACCTACTATATCCTGTCTCAGGCAGAACAGTCACTTTTGCCTCTCCCAAACAAAAAGTTTCCATGGTAATGTAAGGTCTGTATAATGACCTAATTTTCTTGCATGACTGTATGGTGATTTGAGGGGGCACAGATTTCTTTTTCCGTGCCATATCCCTGTATGACGAAACAGAAAACAAACACATAATTAAGCCTATAATACCAAGAAAGATGGCTGTGAATTCAGTTACGAGTGAAAGCATGCATCCATCATTCACACAACAAATTAAAAGGTAATGTTCCTTACTACTACATACAAGTTACAAGAGACTCCTCCCCCCAAAAAATCTAAATCACATATCAATATCTAACAGTTCTGTAATGCAGATAGCACAGATTTAACTGTGTAATACATAGAAGCATTAATAATAAAAAGTCACAATATAGCATTAGAAATGTAGGACAACTATTATATATTATAACTGCCATCTCTGCTGCTATGGAGAGCAGTCAGGAAGAAATCCACTGATGTAACACAATTTTCTTTTCACTAACACATATAGAAATGCCTCACCTTCCTGCAAAGTTATAATGCACTCATCTGCTATAGCTGTGCAAATAATTAAATACAACCTAAAAATATAGGTTATGTAGCATTGTGTAACACACTTTTTGTAATAAAGACATGGCTATGCCAAACGAAAGGATAAAGAAAAATGTTTATATAAATAATGCTTTTGAGTGGCCAATGTAATTAACCTTTTAATGTTACTCTAAAATCATTATGTAAGAAATAACAACATACTTTGACAAGAATGCAGCATAGAAAGTAGACAATTCTCCAAAAGTTCTGTTTATTCAGCAGTATCAAGCTTGCTGGATCCAAATAGCCTGATACAAGGGCATTGGCTACATGGTTATCGTTATATAGTACAGAGTCAGCACTGTAAATATACAAATGAGGTGTAAAATCATTAGCATCCCTGAATTTCCTCAATCTGTATATTAAGTGCAGGGAATGTAAACATGGTGTAAGGAGCTACATAATTGCAAGCATACACCCTAGCACTATGTGGGCAAGCAATGAGAAGTGTTACCTGCTAATGGCTTTCAGGTGTCTATGATTATTCTGACTACAGAAGCAATCAGTGTTTCACAGTCTTCCCTCTTTGATGTTTGCTTACTGAGTGTGTGTCAGAGAGACGAGACTTACCAAAAACTCTGAAAGTACATTGACTGATTTAGGAGACCAACGTTCCTCTCATTCCAATACTGGCTTTATTGACTGCAGTTATTGCACAGTCGTAAGAAATGTTGTCCATATTTAAAGTAGTACTCAAATCACTGATACAGATAACGTATGCAATGAAACAGATAGCATTACTATGAAGAAAGCATAGATAAGAGAATGAGGCACCACAAAAATAGAGGAATGCACCTGCAGTGTTTGCAGTCTTTGCTTAATATTGTGTGAGTACATGGGTATTGCAACTATTAGCAATATCATAATCAGACATTTACTGTCAAATCAGAAAATACAACTTTCATAACTTGTTTCTCTTGCAGTTTCACTGTGACTTGATACAATGTCACCTTATTAGTACATATAAACACTTTTTATCCTTGCAAGTATATGTCCTTGCCTATTACAAATATGGGAAATACTCTTCAATGATTGTTCTTATTACCCTTGTTTGAGAGTTCAAATCCATAAAGATCCCTGTTGCAAGATAACAAAGTTGATTACATTTCAGAAATGTACATTCAAAATACCTGATTATTTTTTTCTTTGTTGTTTGTGGCTTTGTGCTCCATTGACTGGAAGTAGTCAGAAGCAGTGAATGTCATTTCACTGCCCATATAAAAAAATGGCAAATTTTATTTTGACTGCCATCAAAAATGGAATTAAGACAGTCATTTTTGCCCTTGACTGTACTAAGTGAAGAAATTCAAGGTGTCCCACTTCTATAACTCTGGTATAATGTATAAATGTATTGTGCTTATAGAAATAGTACAGGTGATACAGGGTTTAAAATGTGTTCACAGATCATTTTACTGAGGAAAGCCATACTAAATATTGACACTCATGTTGGTGTATAAATGTACTGATGTGAAAAACTCAAGTTAGATCAGTATTGACTAAAATTGGAAGACATGTAAGTAATTTGAATTATGTCAATATCAATTGTCTGAGCTGTTTGAACAATGAAATCATTTCTTCTGTTCCCATATCCATTCCCATGTCATTAGATAAATTCCTCATACTGTGGCACATACATGATAGTACTGCTGTGGTAAGGTGATATGAAAATTTGTGTAAATGCTTCTGATAAATATTGTTTTCTGCATTTTTGTGCCCCTTGCTAGAGCAAAATGAACTTTCATGGCTTAGTGAAAAATTTAGTTAAGTTTGCTTTATGTAGCACAAATCAGCCCAGCTGTATTGCATGGCCCTCAGCATTCTGGACAGTACTCAGTGAAGAAAATACATATGTGAAGTAACTTTCTCTGTACATAAGGTGCAAGTGCAGTGAGCTTAGAGAAAAAGGACAGATGATACATGGTTCAAATTCGGTTAAAGAATTGTTTGAATCCTGTATCAAGATTACATTGCACTTATTGTCTATATATGTAATGTATTTTTTCATTTTTTTTTTTTTAATCTGTGTTTGCTCTCCTCTAGGCAGCACACAGACATGGCTCACTGCCTATGAAAAAAGTGAAAAATTCAGTTTAGCCTGCCTTATGTAGTGCAAACACATCTTTTGTTAGCACCCTGGACAGCACTGAGTGAAGAAAATCCACCTGTCACATATCTATCTCTGTGGCACAAGGTGCAAGTGCAATGAGATTTAATAAAGAACACAGCTGATTAAAGGTTAGAATCCATCAAAAATATACTTTTTCAAAGGGTGTAAGAATCCCAGTTACACACAAAATCTTATATGAGTGAAAATTCAGACAGATTTTGTTAGCTTCACTTTTGCAGACATGGCTGACAAGGGAGAGAATGATGCTTGATTTAGATCACAAAGATGGAGTATTAGGGAGTCTAGGATATTTGTGGCACTCTTTGAGAAGTGCCATAGCAGTAGGCTGCTGCAGAGGGGATATACTGAGTCTTAATATAAGGTTGAGGCTTGGAAAAACTTAGCAAAGACTGTCGCTAGTGCAACTTGCATTCCACTCAATAGTGAACAATTATGTCACTACTTTAATGATCTTAAGAAGTGCAAGCAGGACCTCCTAAGCTGAAGGAATGCTGAATTTAGGACTGCAAACACTCCTCAGTTGTGTAAGTATATTGACCCATAATCTGTCTATGATATGGTATTAATTATATAGCTAGCCAAATGCAGGGACTAAACGCTGAGAGAAGAAAGGAGCCACTTTTGAGATTTTAAGTATTTTTCTTCAGATTATTTGCTAAGTTTTTCTGCATAACCACCTACTTTGAGCATTTTCTGGCTTGTTAAACTTGATTTCTGCATTGGTAACTGTATTTAGAACACAACATAGAGCTGTTTACTGAATTTCCTGTTTGAACTTATTTTTAAAATCGTTTTTTTTCTTAAAACTTGCATTTTATCTGTCTCTGGCCTAGCACTCAAGTGTGGGGTCATTTACTGCACTGTTATAACTTGTTGATACTTGTGAACCTCTGTTATCTTTAAAAAACAAAAAAACAAAAAAATCTTGCTTTTTTCCCACTTTTCTGAGATTTAAAAAAGTTCAGTTACAGGCTTGCTGTTCTGAACTGTTTGTAAGTTTCTTGGAGGCCATCTTTTGCTTGGGCTAAAGGGAAGTCTCTCTGTTCATCAGTGGCAGTGATAAACATTGAGCAGCCTGCCTGCCCCTGTGGGAGTGGTTACTGCCTTGAAACTGTAGTTTTATTGGCCATTTTGGGTCAACTCCAAACTCCTTGATCTCCATCTCTTAAAACCAGATTACCTCATGGTTTTGGCATCTTTTCAGACTTGTTGGCTGTTGAGGAAGCACCCACCAAAAGGAGAAAACGCTGAAAAAAGAAAGAAGCCACTTTTGAGATTTTAAGTATTTTTCTTCAGATTATTTGCTAAGTTTTTCTGCATAGCCGCCTACTTTGAGCATTTTCTGGCTTGTTAAACTTGATTTCTGCATTGGTAACTGTATTTAGAACACAACCTAGAGCTGTTTACTGAATTTCCTGTTTACACTTATTTTTAAAATCGTTTTTTTCTTAAAACTTGCATTTTATCTGTCTCTGGCCTAGCACTCAAGTGTGGGGTCATTTACTGCACTGTTATAACTTGTTGATAGTTGTGAACCTCTGCTATCTTTAAAAAAACAAAAACACTTCCTTTTTCCCCACTTTTCTGAGATTTAAAAAGTTCAGTTACAGGCTTGCTTTACTGAACTGTTTGTAAGTTTCTTGGAGGCCATTTTTTGCTTGGGCTAAAGGGAAGTCTCTCTGTTCATCAGTGGCAGTGATAAACATTGAGCAGCCTGCCTGCCCCTGTGGGCGTGGTTACTGCCTTGAAACTGTAGTTTTATTGGCCATTTTGGGTCAATTCCAAACTCCTTGATCTCCCTCTCTTAAAACCCTCTTTTGCACGGTTTTGCGCATTTTTGTGCATAGCGCAACAGTGGGCAGCGCCGCCTAATTGGGTTTAAACTATTCCTGCCTCCACAAAGTCTGCTCTTCACTTTTTCCCTTAGAACTGCTCTATCTCTCAAATTAAACACCATATTCTCATTCTAAGGCCCTTCACTGGTCCAAATAAGTAATCTTACAAGTTAGCACTATTAAACCATAAGCACTACTTACTCTTATACTCTCTACGATTACCTTGACCCCTTGGTCCTTCTTAATTTAGTTTCCCTATATTACTCTAGCATGTCCAAAGGTCAGTCAATGGTTTCCTCTCCAGTCCAGCTGGTGAATCTGGGAATTTTGAGGCAATGTTACAACTGTCTCATGTACACGGACAACCCTCTCCTCCTCCAAACAGGTTTAAATATATGTGAGAGATGCACCCATATAGCCAAACTGGAGGCTGAGCTCTCTCATCTCAAAACTGGTGAAACCAGTCAGAAGGAGAAGGTAACCTCACACAACACAATTCCAGTATCACATAGTCCCACCACATCAGCGAATCAAACACATAAATACACAAAAACATACTCAGAGTCTCTAAATAAAAATCTACCTAAGCAACAGAGACCTCCAAAGCAGACATCCAAGCAAACGCTACCCCAAAACAAAACACGCACAACACATAGCCCACAAAGTCAGTGTGCCAAGCAGTCACAGCCCTTAAGGCTGAATAACACACCTGATACTCTTGTAATAGGTGACTCTATTGTACACATTGTACACACTGACGTCCCACTCACCAGGCTGAACAAAGAGAAGGTTACAGTGAGCTGCCTGTCGGGCGCTAGCATCCGCCACATAATGCAAGCACTCAGGTCACTCCAAAGCAAATACGAATATGACTCAGTCATCGTGCATGCTGGTGTGAATGACCTGAGACGTACCTCCCTGGACTACATGAAAAGAGACATAAATGAGCTCTCTGATCATGTATCCCAGGCCGGTATGACCCTGACCTTGAGCAGCATCTTACCCTCACCTAGAATGATGCCACAGTACAAAGACAAAATGATCGATTTTAACAATTGGCTAAAATTTTGGTGTCATTCAAATTGGATCCAGTGTCTGTCAGCCTGGGATGACATTCTCGACAAGCCACGTTACTTCGCTAGGGACGGCTTGCACCTGTCACCACTGGGCTTTCGGATATTGGCAAAGGCTCTTGCCAGCCCCATAGTGCCTTTTTTAGGCAAGGCTCAAAAGTCAAACCCACCTCCATAGACAGCACAAGGA
This sequence comes from Protopterus annectens, assembly GCF_019279795.1. Classification (NCBI taxonomy): domain Eukaryota; kingdom Metazoa; phylum Chordata; order Ceratodontiformes; family Protopteridae; genus Protopterus; species Protopterus annectens. Next base: position 800,877,057 of record NC_056745.1, read on the forward strand.
ACAAGAAACTAAGGGTAATGCTGCTAAACGCCAGAAGTCTTAACCTCAAGATGCACGCACTCGAAGCTCTCCTCAGTATGGAGAACATCGATATCTGTGCAGTGACAGAAACCTGGTTCAAGGCTCCAGAGAGCACCCCAGCACTACCAGGTTATACCTCATATCATGCTTTTCGGCCCCAAAACCCGGAGGCCAAGTACCACAAAAGGAGGGGGAGTTTCCATATTTATCAAGGATATCCACACCTCCAGGTTAGTGGCATTGCACGAAGTATTGGAGATCATCCATGTGCAACTAACAGTGGGCAAGACTGTTTTTCAGTTTATAGCATCCTACAGACCACCCTCTCAAAGTCAGGAATCCCACTCGGCTTTCCTGAAAACATTGGAGAACATGAAGATCTCTCCGAACACCATTATATTGGGTGACTTCAACTACCCAAACATAGACTGGGAGCACTACTCAAGCCCCAGCACCTTAGCCCAAAGGTTCCTGGAAATTATAAACTCAAATGCTATGGAACAACTAGTCACCACTCCCACAAGAGGGATAACATACTAGACCTGATCATTACCAACATGGGTACTCTATGCTCCATACCAGAAGTATATCCCTCATTGGTAAGATCAGACCATAAATTAATTTCACTGGATATCCACATCCCGACCCCACCCCCAACCCAGAAAACCACAGTGAAAAACTTCTCAAAAGTGAACTTCTCACTTCTCAAAACCGAAGTGGAATCCTTCAAGGCCCCAGGGCCAGTGGAAACTACTGCCCAAACTGCAGAATCCTATATAAACGCATTCTACGGACATCTCCAGGAATGCATGGATCATGCTATCCCAAACAAAACCAAGACCCAATCATCCAAAGGCATGTGTCCAGTCTGGTGGACCCCAGCCATAAATAAACTGTACAACAGAAGAAGGAAGCTACTACATGATAGAGCAAAATCCCTAATAGGGAAGGCAGCTCTGATCAGTACTAGCAAAAAATTATGATCCCTCATAAAATCCTCCAAGGCCAGCTTCGAGAGAAAAATTGCACAGGACACGAAAGACAATCATAAGACTCTTTTCAGTTATGTTAGGAACCTGGGATGCAACTCCCAGACTTGTTCTGAGTTGATTCTAAACGACAGAAAATACACTGAACCCACAGACATCACCAATATCCTGGCAGACAGGTTCAGTGCAAACTTCTCCTCCCCCTCCCCCCCAAAAGAGCAAGTATCTATCCCGGCAGAGGGATGCCTCCCAAACATCTCTGATGCTCAGGTGAAGGCTGCCCTCTCCAAAGCAAAAAACACTGCTTCCATGGGACCAGATGGCATCCTGGGTTGCATCCTACATGAAGTCCAAGAAGAACTAACCCCTCAAATAAAACAGCTGTACAATCTCAGCCTCACTACAGGATATGTGCCCACAGAATGGCGTACAGCAACAGTGGTCCCACTCCACAAAGGTGGAGCCTCTACGGACCCTGAAAACTATCGCCCCATAAGCCTGACTAGCCTAGTCTGCAAAGCTATGGAGAGGATCATCATGGAGCTCATAAACAACGACATTGAAGACCTACAGACACTAGATCCTACCCAATTTAGCTTCGTCAAGGGCAGATCCTGCCTTTTGAACCTGGTCGACTTCTTTGAAACAGTCACCAAAGCCATAGATGAAGGGAAGGTAGTCAACACAGCCTATCTGGACCTAGCAAAGGCATTTGACACAATACCCCACTCGGGCATCATAGATAGGCTATCCAGCTTAAATATAAACCCCTATGTCACAAGATGGGTCGCAAACTGGCTCAAAGACAGAACCCACAGAGTGAGAGTTGCTGGAGCCATGTCAGACTCGAAACCAGTCACAAGTGGCGTCCCACAAGGTTCTGTCCTGGGACCGCTCTTGTTCGGTATATACTTTTCCGAGGTACAGGCCAACGTGGGAGGACTATGGCTCACCAAGCTCGCAGATGAGTGCAAACTGGGCGCCATAATCAACTCTCCAGCTGACACAAACATCCTTCAAAAAGGTCTCACAGAGACAGATAACTGGTGCCAGAGCCATGGTCTAAAGCTAAATGCCAAAAAGTGTATAGTCATACCCTTTGACAAAAACAATGTGCCCACAAATTACCACATAGGCGGTAACCCATTAAGTACAGAGAAAGTAATTAGGGATCTGGGGACCCAAGTTGATAGCAATCTCTCCTTTGACAGCCACATTGCCAAAGTGGTTAGAAAGACCTTCTACATAGCCCACCTCATCATGAAAGAATTCACATCTAGATCAAGAGAGGTAATCGTGCCCCTTTATTCATCCCTCATCAGGCCTATCATAGAATATAATGCCCCTTTTGGGATGTACCTTACCCGACACCTGCAGCAATTAGAAAGACCCCAAAAGTACCTCACCAAGAGGATCAAGGGACTCAAGCAGATGCCATATGCTGCTCGGTTAAAAAAACTCCAGCTCTACTCAGTTGCATACCACCTACTTCGAGGTGATCTATGCCTGACATATAAAGCTATGTCCAATCCAGAATTAATGGACATGCTCCACCTCAGTAAATCTAAATCCCTTACAGCCACATGCTCGAGGGACTTGAACCTCAGCACAGAAATAAACAGAACTTGCTGGAGGGACAGATTCATAACCCAGAGGCTCCCTTCACTCTGGAATAGAATTCCAATTTATGTTAGGCAGGGCACCTCACTGAATCTCTTCAAGAAGAATCTTGATGAGTGGATGGGGGATCGTAGGTTTGTCCCGGGGATTACTTCCATGTCACTATTAGACAGAGGCACAGTAAACTAAACCTTAAAAAGGGCACAGTATACTCAAATCAAGGGGTGGCGTAAGCCAAACAAAATCGGGCTAGGCTTGTAATTGCCCCAGGGCAGATAGCCTAGTATGAACCTATGAACCTATTATTCTTGTATATATTTCTTTTCTTTTTGTACTGTACAGTGGGTTCCTATTACCTGATCGAATGCTTAGGTTAGCGAATACCTAAACGTTGATCTGGTAATAATGAAAGCAAAAAACCTCAAATGGCCAATTTAATGCAGGGAATGAATTCCCTTGCCCGTTATGTGGATTTTGCCCCTTTCCACACTATACAGTGATCTCAGAGTTGGTATATTTAGTTAAGGGGTGTGTGGGTAGGCACAGCCCCCCATATCAGGGGTGTGGGGGGTAAAGCCCCCACTTCATTAAGGTTTACATTTATTTTATTTATTTTTTTGCTTCCGAGGGAATTCCTTCCTATGTTAAATCGTCTATTCACTGTTTTAATTTTTCAATATTACCAGTTCAACATTTAGGTATTTGCTAACCTAAACATTCATTTGGGTAATGTAGACACTGTGCAGCTGCACAGAAAATAGCTGCAGAACATGAGGTCACCAGAAGAGATTAACTAACCTTAAAGAGGCATGACTCAGGTCCAAATTCAAGCCACAGATTTCTTTTCATTTCCTCAATCACCAGCATCTTGAGCAGGCATACTTCAACCTTAATCTCAAGCATGCATGCCTTTCTCAATAACTCCTCCTGCTTGCATTAAGCAATGAGAACCCCATATCAAATGTATGTGGGTTCAATACCCAGAAGCAGTAATTATTTTTTTATTACTGGATAAGTATGTATAAGATATTACAAATAATAATATGTCAGGAACAATTCAATTATGGTAATTGTAGTTATTAATTTTTGAATGCATATATCCTATCCATCAGAGGGAAATAAAGGTGGCTCTTTCTCATATTATAGCAGTGAAATTTGTTTATTTTATGACAGATTAATACTTTTCTATCATATATGCATGTGAATAAGGTGTACAATACTAAATTAGTATAATTGCTTATGTACTGCCAAACAAAGTTTATTGAAAAATACAGTAGTGTGACATGTCATGCATCTGTCTCTTTTTTTCTGTATCCTCCATGTTATCTCTCTCTCTCTTTTCTTTTTTTTATATATTTTTTGTGGAGAGGGTTATAGTTTATTAACATCCTGCTATTTGCATATCTTGCAGTTGAAAAATAAATGACCAACAGCACAGAAAGTTAGACCGGCCACTGTGACTCAGTCTATGATACCTCCACAGATCGCAGCACAGACAACCAGCATCTCAGATTCACAACCTGTCTGTCTCAACAACCTCTGCCCAATCTGATCCAACTGCTTTAGGTAGCTCTGCTTCATGCTGGTGGTATCTTCCTGGAGTAATGTCAGTGGAGGTGGTAGTTTTCTCACCCAGCAAATCTGGTAGAGAATAACATGGAGAGAGGTCTCAGTGCAAGTACCAGTATGGTTGAAAACATCCTGATTTGGTTTTCAAAGATGATACCACATCTGGCACAGGGAGCTGCTGCAGTAGACAATGATGACAGTTCTGAGAGTGAGGACTAGATTCTCACTGTTCTCAAGATGGACTTCGGTGTGCCTCCTATGTCCCCCATCTATCTCCTATCATTGTGTCCCCCAACCTTTTGTTTTCACCACTATCCCATTCTGTCTTGTATGCCGTGTATGTCTGCACATTCTTTTTAACATGCCCTACTCTACCTGCCTGACCCTCTCATTCCTATACATATTTATCAACATTTCTTTCTTCTCCAATTAATAAATAAATAAATAAAAAAATAATGGGCACATGACCGACAATATATATATATATATATATATATATATATATATATATATATAGGGTCTACTTTATGTGCTCGAGGTCCGAGAATATCGAATACGATATTCTTGACATGAGTACACTATATATATATATATATATATATATATATATATATATATATATATATATATATATATATATATATATATATATATATATATATATATATATATGCCCTTATGTGTCATCTTGATGCACTTGATTTGGTCTATTTGGCCATATACTGTTATTCTGTTCTTATCTATTACCCATCATTTTTATGTTGACTCTCCAAAGTCATGAAATTGTGTGTACAATTGTACATTTATTTTGCAAAGAAGTGGATATCTATAGTAGTCTACAATGACCTTTATGCAAATTCCTATATTCTTTTCCCTGTGTCCTACCCTCAGCTTGTCAACCCTATATTCACCACTGTCCTATCCAGCCCTTTTTCACACATTTAATCTGGTCAAAAAATAGATTCACACACAAGATCTGTCAAAAAGCAAATGGAAGGTCATGCTGCTCAATGCTAGGAGCCTTAATCTGAAAATCTACTCACTGGAGGCTCTCCTCCCACTGGAAGATGCCGTTGTTTGTGCAGTCAAGGGAACTTGGTTCAGGGCTGTGGACAGCACCCCTTCCTTACCAGGCTATACTTTATTCCACACTTTCTGACCCCAAAATGAGGTTGGAAAGACTAAGGGTGGGGGGTCTCTATCTTCATTAAAGACAGGCACATCTCCAGACTGGTTTACCAACATGACGCACTGGAATTACTCCAGGTGCAACTGACAGTTGGCAAGACCCCCATCCAAGTTTTAACCAGCTATAAAACCCCTCCATGTCTCAGGACACCCACTCTTCCTATCTGGACCTACTTGACTCCATCAAGTTACCCCCTAAAACCCTGATCCTTGGTGACATCAACTACTAAACCATAGACTGGAAAAACTATTCATGCACTAATGCACTCACCCAATGATTCCTTGACTTCATTGTCTTTAACATACTAGACCAGCTGGTCACATCCCCCACAAGGGGAGATAACATACTGGACCTGGTTCTTCCCAACATGGGTGACCGCTGCACCACTCCCATAGTATGTTCTGCCCTGGTGAGATCAGATCATCAGTCTGTCTCATTCAAAGTTTCTAGCCCATGCAACCCCTCCTCAGCCATAACCAGGCTAAAACACTTCTCAAATGCTGACTACACCCTCCTGAGGGAGGGTCTCAGCAGCTTCACACCACCGCCCCCTCAGAGGATGCAGACAACTATGCTGAACAGTATGCCAGTGCAGTATACAAGCACCTGTACAATTGCATGGACTCAGCTATACCCAACAGAACTAAAACCTGCTCCTCAAGGAAACATAAACCTGTCTGGTGGATATCCTCCATCAACAGGCTTTACAACAAAAGGAAGAAACTGCTGTCCAAGGGTAAAAAGGAACAAATTCCAAATTGGAAAATCTCCCTCCTCTGCCTCAACAAGCAAATTAGATCACTAGTGAAAAACTCCAAAAAGCCAATTATGAGTTGAAACTAGCCACTGAATCAAAGGGAAACCACAAGTCCTTCTTCAGTTACTTTAGGAACCTCCATGGCAAAGCCTAAGTTTGTTCCGAATTAGTACTTAATGGTACCACTTACACTGTTCCTGATGACTTAGCCAGCCTACTAGCTAATAGGTTCAGCGCAAACTTCACCCCCTTCTCACTCCCCAAAGGCCCAGTCAACATCCCTGATACTTATCCCACACCTTACATCTCTGTAGATCAGGTCTTAAAAGCCCTATCCAAGGCAAAGAACATGCCTTCCATGGGATCTGATAATATTCCAGGATGTATTCTAAACCATCCCCAGCAAGAACTAGCTTCACCATTGAGCACCCTATTAAGCCACAGACTAATTACAGGTTTCATTCCAGCAGAGTGAGAACTGCCATTGTCATCCCCTTGCTCAAAGGTGGTGCCACTATTGATCCAGGAAACTATCACCCCGTTAGCTTGACAAATCTGATCTGTAAAGCCATGAAGCTTATTATTATGGACCTCATAAGCAAGGATATAGGCAATCTACAAAACCTCAACTCCACCCAATTCAGATTCATCAGGGGCAGATCTTGCCTATTGAACCTAGTTGATTTCTTTGAGACTGTCACCAAGGCTCTGGATGAGGGGAAGTCAGTACATGCAGCTTACCTTGACCTGGCCAAGACCTTTGACACAATCCCCACTCGGGCATCATCGAAAAGCTAACACAACTTGGTGTTAATCCCCATCTCATCAGATGGGTGGCCAACTGGCTCACATATAGGACCCATAAGGACAAAATAGACACCACCACCTCCGAAAGCAGACCTGTCACTAGTGGTGTTCCCAAGGGATCTGTCCTGGGACCCCTACTGTTTGGCATATACTTCTCAGATGTCCAAGCAAAGGCAAAGGGACTGTGGCTGACCAGGTTTGCGGCTGACTGCAACGGATGCTGTCATTGACTCCCCAAATGATGTTAAAAAACTGCAAGAGGGTCTCACAGCTACAAATAACTGGTGCCAAAGTCATGGCCTTAAGTTAATTGCGAAAAAATGTATTATCATACCATTCGGCAAAAACATGACTCCTACTGATTACCACATCAATGACAACCTCCTAAGCACACAACCAGTCATGAGAGACCTGTGTACTCATGTTAACAACAATCTCACATTCCACCATCATGTGGCGGCAGTGATCAGAAAAGCCTTTTACTTGGTTCATCTCATAAGTAAAGGAATTGCATCCAGAAAAAAGGAAGTTATTACCCCTCTGTACTCCTACCTCATTAGACCCATAATTGAGTATAATGCCCCATTTGGTATGTACCTCTCCAAACACCTGCACCAACTGAAAAGGCCACAGAAATACCTCACAAACAGAATCCATGGCCTCCAACACATGTCCTATGTGGACAGGCTCAAATCACTATCACTTTTTTCTGCATCATACAGATTGCTTAGAGGTGATCTGTGTCTTATCTACAAGGCAGTATCAGACCCTGCCCTATTAGAGATGCTCCATATCGGTAAGTCTAACTCCTCATGCATTGCTTGCTTGATAGGCCTAAATCTAATATGCAACATCAACAATACCTGCTGGAAAGACAGGTTTGTCTCCCAGAGGCTGCCCCATCTCTGGAACAGACTTCCATATATGTCAAACAGTGTACCTCGCTGACCCTCTTCAAGCACAACCTTGATGAGTGGATGGAAAACCACAAATTTGTCCTAGGGGTTCCACCTTTGTCCCTCATTGAAAGGGGTGACAGGTGCTGACTGAGGTTTCTTTTTTTGGGAATAAACCCTTGGCTAGGCTTGTAAGGGCCCCAGGGCCATTAGCCTAGTAGCCTCCTATGATCCTATGAACACACGAGGCCAGAAATGGCTCATGGAAAAGCCTTTACTTTATGATCTCTGCGTTTCCCAGAGGTTGGACTAGTGCACAATGCTGAATGACAGTGAATGCTGTTTAACTTCTTATTGCAAAAGCTGAAGATTTCAATTTAATCTGAAGTGGTCTAGTTACTTTCATGCAAATTTGTTTAAATCCACTGTGCTGTGAAAATACAGAGTAAAGGCAGTTCTATGAAAACTGTTAATGTAACAGTTCTTAGGCTGTTGGATACCTGAGGTAAGAGTTCCTATGTAGCTTGCTGAGATAATTACCCTGATTGATGTTTTTGCATAGGGTCATGGGTTCAATTACAGCTGTGCGTCAATGTATTAATTCATGAGATGTCATATTACATTCATATATTTAAATGCAAATGTCTGTATTTCTCTCCATATACATTTCATTAACATATCATTTGTTAAAACATTGCAGCAGCAACAGAGAACATTATTAAACTAAACTTATCCTGTTATAGCTTCATGTTTGTAGCACTCTGTACCTCTTATTTCTCCCTATAGCAAGTATAGAGCATCATAGATTAATGATAATTAAAAAATTAAGGGTAACACAGCATGCAGATATTTCTACTTGTCTGCCAAAACATACTGTTGCCATTCCTATCTGCATTTGTCTCTGTCTCTATCTCTCTGTTCACCTCCTCTGTTTCAGTAAGTTGTCACTGTTTTTCAGCTTTGTTATTTAAATGTTGTAAAGTAGTAGTCCCTTTGTGGCATGATAAGATAGTGCTCACATGTATACATATTTTTTACTACTTTTAAGAGTTCTAATCCACCCATTATCTAAGTGTTGCTGACAGTTTTTTGTATAGTATTTGATATCTACCCCTTGGCTAAATATTGCTATGATCCATCATTATCCTTCTTCTGTCATAAACTACTATGCCCCTACTTCCATCTCAACCTGCCTATGTATCTTCTCCCTTCTGAGTCATTATTCTTCCACCTCCGCATTTGTCCAGTGTCTGGCATTGGGCACCACATGTAAATAAGGCCTAATGCATATACATAGATTATGGCAATATCTGTGATTTTATTGCCTTCAACCACCTTCCTCTGTTGCACTTCATGCTGCTGTGCTTAGCTATGTGTAGTAAGTTAAATGTACTTTTCAAAAAGCTGAAGAGCTGGATGTACAAACTACAGTGGTCATAGGGTAATGAATATGAATACATACACACACGCACATTTGGTGAAATCTGTACTATCAGAAGTATAACATCCTACATGGTGTGCTTAGATAATACTCGGGTATAAAGGTTTTTCTTGCAATGCTGCAATGGTTTGAATCCAAATAGGTGAAACAAATGTTTTTTTTTTTTCGGTCTCCTGTAGCTGTAAATGTTGGCTACACTTTTCCTTAACATGTCATCATTCTGATGCTATATTAATTTGCCTGCTCCCTATTGTGAACCCTGTCTTTGCAAGATAGTTAGCACAGGGCAACACAGAGTACTGCTAATTCCTTTTCTAAGTTCAGCATTTCAAGATGTGATTGCACATGCACTAATTCAGCTTGGTAATGCTGTGCTCAGAGAGTTACATACAAAAATAAAATCACATCATTTTTTATTTAGATTGCACAACATGCGACATGCATATGTCTGTATTAATTTTCTCAACAGGTTGTTGACTCAATTCAGTCATTTAATGTATGTCTGCTCTGCAATGTCTACACTTCAAACTGTGTTACAAGTTTGGTTAACCTATTCTCCCATAATGCATCAGTACTATTCTGCAGTGCACAATACCCTCTGTTCCAAACAGTGCAATCCTCCCTGCACACCGCCTGCTAATTATGTATATTAACTCTGAGATCACAGAAACATGGAATAAGGGCATATTCCCCAATTCTTTAACCCCAGGAATATGTAAGCTACTATACTCAATTCACAACTGTGCGACTGTAAAGTCATCGTATGTAAGTAAGGGAGCACAGGGGCAAACCTGCCACAGGGTTCACTTTTGGTAGTGGGAAATAATTTTACCTGTGCCTATAAAACAGTCTAAACATGTCAAACAAACCAATAATTTAGCTTAATGTGTGGGAGTCACTTTTACCGATCATTTATTTATAAAACCAAAACAAGTGCTTTCATCTTAAAATATACTAGATGTCATCAGATTACTTGTGTAAATATATTGCTTCTTGTGTAATATGTAGTGCATGTGGGTAAATAAGAAGACACTTGAGAGAAAGTTGTATAGAGCTTTTTTAATACTAATTTCACTTGACTTAAATAGTGTAAAAATATTTTAAAGAAAAACTAGAAAGCTGTTTTAGGCAATAAGGATCTAGCTAGTATTATTTCTGGAAGACCAAACTTTTTATACAAGAAAACTAATAGTATTAAGGTATTGTTTGAAAGTGGATCTAGGTTGTTAGAACCCCCTTGTCTCACATGCGAATGCTTTTGCTTCAACATTGCAAGTACTGCGAGTTTATTATTGAAGCCTTCTGTGTTATCTTGAAGAATACTTGTAAGGAAAATTGGGCTAAAAGTAGGTTTACATGTGAATCTAGAAATGTGGTCTACTTAGCATTGTGTGAAATTTGTGAAAGTTTCTTTGCAAGTAAAACAATCAGAAAGCTTTCACATAGAATTTATGAACATATTTTAGCCATTAAAAAAATGTCACAACAATAATGCCTTAGCAAAACATGCTGCAGTTTGCGGTGTTTTCAAAAAAGTTTTTTTTTTTTTTTGTATTAGATTATATTGAGAAGCAACAGCTAAGGGGAAATACTAACACATTACCTGAATGCAAATAAGTACATTGGCAGATATTGTTGTCAGCTGATAATTGACCAGAGTTAAATTAATATATTAATATTAAATGCTTGCTTAAAGCACAGAGAGAATGAATATTATGGTTTTCATTTATGTTGTTTTTACTAAAATATTTATTAATAGACATCATTTTTGATACGTTTTGTTTAGTAAGTTCTACATTGATTGTGTCTTCTAGCTAATCATTTGATTTTTGGTGCTAGTTAAATGAACTTTGTAAGTCTGGTGTAGCTCTTACAAAGTTCTGAGATACTAAAGAACAAAAGCACTTGGTTATTCAAATATTTTTCTTTTGTTTCTTTGTGTAGAGTTTGTTTGATGCTCTCTTAATCTCCATTTGGTTGAAAAATGTACAGTGTTTTATGTTTTATGTTTGTTTCACAGATTTTTTTTTTGGAGAGGTACTAAAGAAGAAATTGATTTGTTCATAGAAAGGATTAAAAGTTCTGCAGGATTTTTGGTTTAAAATTCAGCAATGCAAGAGGTTGCATTTAATGTTTAGACAATCAGTTTTTTGAAAGGCAAAATCCTTAGTAATTCTGGTACAAGAATTTTTAGAATAGACTGCTATAGGAGCAGTTTTGTTCATTTTCAATCTGGGAACTAACGGAAGATGAAGTTAAACATTATTAAAAGCCAAGTGATCAGGGTTAAAAGACTTACCACTTGTGACACTGATTTTGGACAGCAAATGGAGTTTCTTTTTCACATGTTTAGAGAGAGGTACTGTCACTTGGGAAGATATTAAGGATCAGACTGACTTGGTTGTCAATAGCAGGAATTTGATTTATATAGCATTCTTCTCTTGGGGAAGTGAAAAATTAAGCAGAGGGATGGTTATGAAGTAAAAAATATCAATATAATGTAATGCAGATGCTAATTACATTAAAATATTACAAGGAACAATTTGAAATTTTTATGGGAGCCCTATTATTCAAAACTGGAAAACATTTATTAAAAGCCCAACACAGAGGTCCAAAGGAGCTATGCGGGGGATGTAAGTTTATGGGAGAAAGCTCACATTTGTACATCCCACCAATGGCTTCATCTTTGGTAGGTTTTTTTTTAACACCTTTATTGAATTATAACTTGTGACATAGGCACATTTACAGTTATATAAAAGTAATCAAATTGTATTATTTTAAAATTAACAAATGTTAGGTGTCACATATATTGCTATATGTCATATAACCTAAGTAACATCACATGAATGATTCAAGTCCTGTCCCTTTTTTAAACAAGAAACATTTTTATTAAATCATCAGTTCTGACTTAAGCAACCATACATTTATATAAATGAAAACAAACCAAAGTGACACAATCCTAATTGCAAGCATTTTACATCAGTGAGGACAGGTTTGCCTTTGCCTCTCCACACGGGATTTATGTTACTTTTTGTGTAACATGATGTGCATTTCATTTGTAGAAATCGGTAAGACAATTGAGAGAAAAAGTACTGCATTATTTTACTCAATTAGGAGAAAAGAATGATACAACACATATATAGGCATTCATGTAAGTGCAGGGGTTTTAAAAGGATTACTTTTTTTGTTTTAGAAAAAGCATATGACAATGTGAAGAGGAAAATATACATTTAAGACGGAATAATAAAGTCAGCCACTGGCAAATTAAGTTGGCTGCCAGCTTACACCCAGGTTTTAATGAAGTTATTAGTATTAAGACAACTTTAAAAAGGAGACAGGTAAGTAAGTTGTGGTGTTAGAGCTACAGCAGTTGGTATAGAAAGATTAATTTAATATGATGACATAATGTTTGCATTAATTTTGATTGATGAATTTTAACTGTAGATATATATATATATATATATATATATATATATATATATATATATATATATATATATATATATATATATATATATATATATATACAGATATATATAGTTATAAATATAGATAATGTGTGGAGTCTAATTTGAGATACATGAACATTTTTGTACTGTAGGTTTAAGGAATTGGTTTCACAATGACTGGTGAATAACAAAATCATAGGTTCATAGGTTGATACTAGGCTATCTGCCCTAGGGCATTTTTAAGCCTAGCCAGAGTGTGTTTGGCTTTCGCCACCCTTTAGATTAGTTGACTGTGCCTCTGTATAGTAGGTCACAGAAGGTAGCCCTTTTAAGGTTAGTTTACTGTGCCTCTGTCTAGTAGGGTCACAGAAGAGATCCCAGGGGTAAACTTACGATCTCCCATCCACTCGTCAAGATTTCTCTTGAAGAGGGTCAGTGAAGGGCTCTGCCTAACATGGACTGGGATTTTGTTCCAGAGTGAGGGGAGCCTCTGGGATATGAATCTGTCCCTCCAGCATGTTCTATTTATTTCTGTGCTGAGGTTCAAGTCCCTGGACCGTGTAGCTCTAAGGGTTTTGGATTTCCTGAGGTGAAGCATGCCCATTAATTCTGGGTTGGACATGGCTTTATACGTCAGACACAGATCGCCTCTGAGTAGGCGATACGCAACTGAGTGGAGCTGGAGTTTCTTTAGCCTAGCTGCATAGGGCATCTGTTTTGAGCCCCTTGATCCTCTTGGTGAGGTACTTTTGGGGTCTTTCCAGTTGCTGCAGGTGTCGGGTAAGGTACATCCCAAATGGGGCACTGTATTCAATTATGGGCCTGATAAGTGATGAGTAGAGGGGCACAATGACTTCTCTTGATCTAGATGTGAATTCTTTCATGATAAGGTGGGCTATATAGAAGGTCTTTCTAACCACTTTGGCAACGTGATTGTCAAAGGAGAGATTGCTATCTACTTGGGTCCCCAATTCCCTAATTACTTCTTCCGTACTTAATGGATTACCACCTATATGGTAATTTGTGGGCACTTTGTTTTTTCCCAAAGGGGATGACTATGCACTTTTTGGCATTTAGCTTTAGGCCATGGCTCTGGCACCAGTTATCCATCTCTGTGAGACCCTTTTGAAGGATGCTTGTGTTGGCCGGAGAGTCGATTATGGCACCCAGTTTACAGTCATCTGCGAACTTGGTCAGCCATAGTCCACCCATGTTAGCCTGTACCTCTGAGAAATATATACCGAACAAGAGAGGTCCCAGGACTGAGCCTTGTGGGATGCCACTTGTAACTGGTTTACAGTCTGACATGGCACCTGCTATTCTGACCATATGGGTTCTATCCCTGAGCCAGTTTGCAACCCATCTTGTGACATAGGGGTTGATATTTAAGCTGGTGAGCTTATTTATGATGCCCGAGTGGGGTATTATGTCAAAGGCTTTTGCGAGGTCCAGGTAGGCTGTGTGGACTATCTTCCCTTCATCTATGGCTTTGGTAACTGTTTCAAAGAAGTCAACCAAGTTCAAGAGGCAAGATCTGCCCTTAACAAAGCCGAATTGGGTAGGATCCAGTGTCTGGGGGTTCCCAATGTCTTTGTTTATGATTTCCATGATGATACGCTCCATAGCTTTGCAGACCAGGCTAGTCAGGCTTATAGGGCAATAGTTTCTGGGTTCTGTTGTGGCACCACCTTTGTGGAGTGGGACCACTGTTGCTGTACGCCATTCCTTGGGTACATATCCTGTAGTAAGGCTGAGACTGAACAGTGACTTTATATGAGGGTTTAGTTCTTCTTGGAGCTTGTGTAAGATGCAGCCCGGGACACCGTCTGGTCCCATTGATGCTGTGTTTTTTGCTTTGGAGAGGGCAGCTCTCACCTGTGCATCTGTGATCTCAGGAAGGCTACACTCTGTTGGGATAGACATTTGCTCTTTTGGGGGGGGGGAGTTTGCACTGAACCTTTCTGCCAGGATGTTGGCAATGTCTGTGGGTTCAGTGTATTTTTTGTCATTTTGCACTAACTCAGAGCATATCTGGCAGTTGCCTCCCAGGTTTCTGACATAACTAAAGAAGGCCTTGTGATTATCTTTAGTGTCTTGTGCAATTTTGCTTTTGAAGCTGGCCTTAGATGATTTTATGAGGGATTGTAGTTTCTTGCTAGTACTGATCAGAGACGCCTTCCCTTTTTGGGATTTTGCTCTATCATGTAGTAGCTTTCTCCTTCTGTTGTATTGCTTATTTATGGCCGGAATCCACCAGACAGGTCTCCTGCCTTTGGAGGAGTGAGTCTTGGTTTTATTTGGGATAGCATGCTCCATGCATTCCTGTAGGTGTCCATAGAATAATTTTGTAAAGGATTCTGCATTTTGGGCCATATTTTCCACTGGCCCAGGGGCTTTGAAGGATTCCACCTCAGTTTTGAGAAGTGTGAAGTTTGCTTTTGAGAAGTTCTTCACCATGGTTTCCTTGGCTAGGGGTGGGGATGGAATATGGATGTCCAGTGAGATTAGTTTATGGTCTGATCTTACCAATGAGGGGTATACCTCTGGTGTGGAACATATAGACCCCATGTTGGTGATGACCAGATCCAATATGTTTTCCCCTCTTGTGGGAGGGGTGGCCAGTTTTTCCATAGCATTTGAGTTTATAAATTCTAGGAACCATTGGGCGAGGGTGGTTGGGCTTGAGTAGTTTTCCCAATCAATGTTTGGGTAGCTGAAGTCACCCAATATTATGGTGTTTGGAGAGACCTTCATATTCTCCAGTGTTCTCAGGAAAGCTGAGTGAGGTTTCTGTGTTTGGGAGGGTGGTCTGTAGCAGGCTACAAACTGAAAGGCAGTTTTGCCCACTGTTAGTTGCACATGGATGGTCTCTGATGCTTCGTGCAGTGCCACTAACCTGGAGGTGTGGGTATCTTTGATAAATATGGATACTCCCCCTCCTTTTGTGGTTCAGTCTGAGTTTTGGGGCCAGAAAGCATGGTATGAAGTATAACCTGTTAGTGCTGGGGTGCTTTCGGGAGCCTTGAACTAGGTTTCTGTTACTGCACAGTTATCGATATTCTCCATACTGAGGAGAGTCTCAAGTGCATGCATCTTGAGGTTTAGACTTCTGGCGTTGAGCAGCATTATGCTTAGTTTTTTGTTCTTTGTGTTGTCTATGGAGGCGGGTTTGTCTTTTGAGCCTTGCCTAAAAAAGGCACTATGGGGGAGGCAAGAGCCTTTGCCAGTATTCGAAAACCCAGGGGTGACAGGTGCAAGCCATCCCTAGCGAAGCAATGTGGCTTGTCGAGCATGTCATCCCAGGCTGACAGACGCTGGATCCCCTTTGAATGACACCAATACTTTAGCCAATTGTTAAAATTGATCATTTTGTCTTTATACTGTGGCATCATTCTTGGTGAGGGTAAGATGCTACTCAAGGTCAGAGTCATACCGGCCTGGGCTACATGCTCAGAGAGCTCCTCTATGTCTTTTTTCATGTAGTCCAGGGAGGTACATCTCAGGTCATTCACACCAGCATGGACAATGATGGAGTCATATTTGTACTTGCCTTGGAGTGACCTGAGTGCTTGTGTTATGTGACGGATCCTGGCACCCAACAGGCAGCTTACAGTGACCTTCTCCTTGTTCAGCCTGGTGAGTGGGATGTCAGTGTGTCTGACAATAGTCACCTATTACAAGTGTATTAGGTGTGTTGTTTAGCCTTAAGGGCTGTGACTGTGTGGCACACTGACTTTATGAGCTATGTGCTATGTGGGTATTGTTTCGTGGTAGGGGTTGCTTGGATGTCTGCTTTGGAGGTCTCTGCTGCTTAGGCAGATTTTTATTTAGAGCCTCCGAGTATGTTTTTGTGTGTTTATGTGTTTGGTTTGCTGATGCAATAGGTCTATGTGAGACTGGATTTGTGGTGTGTGTGGTTACCTTCTCCTCCTGACAGGCTGTGCCAGTACTGGGTAGAGAGAGCTTAGCCTCCAGTTTGGATATATAGTTGCATCTCTCACATATATTTGAGCTTGTTTGGAGGAGGAGAGGGTGGTCTGTATACATAAGGCAGTTGTAACATTGCCTCAAGATTCCCAGATTCACCAGCTGGACTGGAGAATAAACCCGAAACTGACCTTTGGACATGCCTGAATAATATAGGGAACTACTTATTGACTGATTAGAAAGAACCAATAGGGAGCAAGTGCTTTAAAGGAGTATAAGAGGATGTAGTGCTTAAGTTTATTAGTGTTTACCTAGGATATTACTTGTACGAGCGAGTGCAGGGCTTTAGAATGAAAATAGAGTGCTTATTTTGAGATTTAGAGCAGTTCTAAGGGAAAAAGTGAAGAGCAGACTTTGTGGAGCCGGGAATACTTTAAACCTGTTTAAGCGGCGCTGCCCGACGCCGCTCTGTGCACAAGACTGCGCAAAAAGAGAGTTGCAGGGTTTTAAGAGAGAGAGATCAAGGAGTTTGGAATTGACCCAAAATGACCAATAAAACTACAGCTTCTAGGCAGTAACCACTCCAACGGGGACAGGCAGGCTGCTCAGTGTTAACCACTGCCACTGGTGAACACAGAGACTTCCCTTTAGCCCAAGCAAGCACTGGCCTCCAAGAAACTTACAAACAGTTCAGAATAGCAAATCTGTAACTGAACTTTCTTAAATTTCAGAAAGTGGGAAAAAAGCAAGATTTTTTTTGTTTGTTTTTTTTTTTTGTTTTAGTTTAAAGGTAGCAGAGATACACAAGTAGCAAAACAGTCAGAATAGTGCAATAAATGACCCCACACTTGAGTGCTAGGCCAGAGTCAGGTAATTGCAATTTTAAGAAAACTGATTTTAAATTAAGTGCAACACAGGAAATGCAGTAACCAGGCTCTAAATGTGTTCTAAATACTGTTTGTAATACAGATATCAACTCTAGCAAGCCGGAAAATGCCGAAAAGTAAGCATGAACTAAGTTTTCTAATCCTACAGTACAGGAAATTTTCTGAATCCCACAAACAATTTGTCAATGACACAGCAACACAGAATTCCATAATGATAGTTGTGGCCACCAACCACATTAACATCTCTCACAATATCAACCCATTAAAAACAGCCATACTACTTCCTGAAGGAATCTTCTGATCTTCACCTTTGGCAGGTTCCAAGATCTGTGCTCCGCAGTTTTCTTCCATAGTGCAGTGAGACTTTCTGCCTGTTGTAGTTCTGTTATCATACATATTCACTTGACTGTACTTGATATTTATGCTAAGTACAGCTCAAGTTATCTCTTAACGGTCCAGATTTTTACAGAATGTCCAGACTTTTGCCTCATATGTTTGATGTGTCACCTTCATAAAATGTGTGGTTTTTGGCAAATCATTGAGAACTGAAGTCACTAAACAATGGCATTTATTTGAGCTTCAGACTTTCTATCTTTCAGAAAATGCATGATAACATACATCATGTTATTCTTGAAAATTTCTAAGTTTAAAATGAGCAATATTTAAAATCTGTTGTTACTTGTATGCCTTTGTCTGAATTTATCTAATCATATTTTGGAGTCAAACAGCTGATGACATCCACCTATTGTGGAATATATCTATAGTC
>NC_056745.1:800900374-800912874 GCF_019279795.1 Protopterus annectens
ACAGCATTTATTAAAGAAAGTTTGTTTGAATAAAAACACAGGATCACAGTAATAATATCAGTCCTTAATATTGGTAAAAATCTCAAAATGGTAGAATCAGCCACAAAACATCCAGCAAAAGAACAAAGATTAAAATCTACATAGCCTACCAAGATGCTGAAAAGGATCCTAGTACCAGCACACCCAAATGCTTATAAGCAATAAAGTGACTGTGCCAAAAAATAGCATTTCATTACCTAATCGTATCCTCAAGCCAAGAAAACACAGAAACAGCAAGTAAAACAGATGACAACAGAAGACAATTTATCAGATTAAAAAATGAGACACAGTCACTCAAAGCATGATTTACTATTACAATGTTATGGTAACTGCTATATTAGAATTCATGTCTGTTTTTAGTGGGGGACAATCAGTACCATCTTCAAGTCCATGCATTATAATAACACTAAAATGATTCAAAAAGTCAGACATCATTCAATCCTTGAGTTGCTATAATGCACAATTCCCACAATCCCTTCAAAATTTCTAAAGTCAAGAATACTCATTTTGTAACTAATTGCCAGCCTTATAGTTAGCATATCCATTTCTTCCAGATGCATATTGGAAGTGACCTTATACATTTGTTATTAATTTTGTTACAAACATTTGCTCTAATTCTGCTGTAAGAAGCTTAATTCCTGACTATAAGGTATACGTCTATGACCAATGTAAGGGCATTTGTTTTTCTAAGCTTAACTGAATGTCAGAGACAAAAGATATCTTAATGAAATTTAGGAAATATCTGTATTAAGGCAAGTAAGAGAAATTACTCTCCTATTGTGAATAGCAGGACCCATATATTGTCCAGTGATAAACATTTTACAGCAAAATTCTCCTTTTTAATTGCTGGAGTCTGCTTGGTGCATAGAAATATCTTTGTAAACATTTCCAGGCAAAAATCCTAAATCTTCTAGATTTTGTTGCATATTTGGGAGACATACATATATCCTCACATTTTTTTCTTTGTGAATTGCTTATCCAGTCTCTCTTTCCAATCCTTTTTAACCTCCTCTGATTGATTTTTAGTTATCATGCAATATTTTGTATGCATTATTAATTATTCCTTTTTTAATGGCAGCTTCTCTTCTAGATTCTTCTAAAATCTCTACCAGTGTTGGTCTTTCATTTAGGACAACCCTATTTCTTTCTTTTTGCCTATACTTTGATATCAATCCCTGATAGGGAAGGCAATCTGTAACCTGCAGTCCAAATAAATTCTTGGCATCTTCACATTCTATCATCTTTCCATCTCTAGTTATTTGCTCCCAATACCTTGATTCCTTTGCCAGCTTTCTCCAATAAATTCCAGCACCCTCTTGCCTATTGTCAATATCCCAAATTGCAGTCATCACAGTTGGGTAACACTGAGTTGAAAGGAGACGCCATCCTCTACCATAGTGTTACTTCCCTCATTCAAATAACCCCCAAGCATTATACTTCCATATGCAGCCTTCATCAGATTTGAAGTCTCTACTTGCCACTGCTTGCTTTGATGCTGCATACATTTTTGATACCCTAATCTTGTAACATTAATTTGGTTGAATTTTTGAAAGCATAAAACAGGCATTAGATAGTGATATTTCTGAGAATATTTTGTATATTTATATCACAAAAAAATTTCCCTGCCACATAAATATTTATATTTCACAAATATTACAATATAAATATAAATCTCTATATTATCAAATGGATAAATGCAGGGTTAAATAACAGACCTAAGTTTAGTAATTCGCATGGCCATAGGTCTGTGTGATTAGAACGCTACTATGGTTTGTTTGGGAGCTTATTTTATTCAGTAAAGTGATGTTTACAGTATCTAATTACCTGAATACCTGGAGTGTTGAATGTACTGCTGAAGATAAATTGGTAGATTTGTTTGCTCATGTTTAACATCTATACTGCATGAGTATATATTATAGGCTGACAAGTGCCATGATTAGACAATATATATTTTTCAATTTTGAACATTAACACTATTAACCTTTGTTAACCTAAATCAGCAGTTAAACATAATATTGCTAATAAAACTATTTTCTACTACTGATTGGAAGGACTCGGATGTTATTATAAATTAGGAACTATTTAAATACCATTTTGATGTAAGTGAAGGAAGGCTTATGCAAGACTTGTTTATTCTTTGGTAGTATCTGACTTTCTCTCTCTCTCTCTCTCTCTCTCTATATATATATATATATATATATATATATATATATACCTAATCTGTGTCCAGCTTTTGGAATCGCATGCTGGTTACATATAAAAATCTATGATTAAATGGAATACCTTAATTGACATTTTGCACATAAAATAAGGTCCATAAAAAGTTGTCCTGCAGGGACAGATATAGTTACTTTAATCTCTGATTTACGGCTTGTTGTTGTTATAGGAGAAATATGTGTATGGTATGCAAGCTATTAAATATTATATATCTCTGTCGTACCCATACTGGAGAATGGGTCCATTTCATTCAGGTACAAGTTTCCATGGCTAATTGTTAATAACAACTGCTCCTTGCAATATTAAAACAAATAGATTTGACAACAGGAATGTCTTTAAATTGGTGAATAAATCCCTTGCAACTAATTTGGGCACACTTATATTTAGGCTTCACAACTTTATTGCAACTGCTAAATTAATTTTTGTTGATGTCCATGATGAATGTTTGGAATTATGGCTTATTGTTCCTTTTTAAAATATGACTTACATAATTTTTAGGCTGGTAGTGATCCTTCCATTTACTAAGGACCTACTGCAAATGAGATCAGATGCAGAGGCTATGAAATGTGGTCACATGTTAAAGAACTTGGGGAAACAAACACATAGATCTTGCTGAAACATTTTCTGACACTTTTATCAAGGCTTTCATAACCTGATCTTAGCTTTTATATCTGTAGAAGAAATGTAGATTTCAATATGCAAGGTTAAATACTTGTCTCAGGTTACCTTTGGTAATCTTACCCATAGGAATCCATACAGATGACAAAGTGTAAAAAAAAAATAGGAATTGCTTTGTTGCAAACAAGAGATAGGCCATTAAGAACAGTGTGTAAACTGCCTGAGTATCTGGTTCTTCCAGTTATATACCCAAATTTACACCATCATTTTCTAAGATTTTTGAACAGCTGAATTTCCTTAAAACAAAAGCACAAGATTTTTAGCAGTTTTATACTATTCAAAATCATTCCATAGAGTTTATGGGATTCAAGATGGAGGACAATTCATATTTATTTACAGAAAGCCCAGGTTGAATTATTAGTCTTTACATTTTGGATAGGAGTGTGTGAGATGCAGCCATGTGTGTCTGCCTCAGAAACTTCTCCTTCTTAACAAATAATATTTGCCTTGTATGTAGGAAACAGAACTTTTTGCATGAGCTAGAGTGATTAAATAAGTTTGAGTCAGGAATATATGGTCTAGTCACCCGTGTTTTGCATTTCATATAGCACATATGTATCTAACAGCAAAACTAATGTTTTGAATGGGTGTAAAATATAAGCAGCTGAGATAAATGTTACCCATTATGAGCTTGTAGTAGTTAGTTTACATATGTGAAGCAATACAGTCTTCTATAAATGCCACTGGAAGTTAGCACAGAAGATTAAGACTATTAACAAGTTGCTTCATGTGGTCTAGAGTTTGATTCTTTCAGCCTCCATTTGTCTAAATCATCAGTCTAAGCATATCTCTTAACTAGACAATGCTCCAAGCTCCTAAGATGAAGTTGAAACATATCCATGGATCAGAACTCTACCATAGTTACGAAATGCAAATAAGTAATGAAATAAAATAATTAAAAGGGAAGAAGAAATCAAAGGCAGACAATTTTGAAGATACTTCTCACATTCATGGAACTGCCATTTGTTAGCACTGACCTTTCTATAAATACCAGGACAAGTTTGATGAGGCTGTAGTGTACTAAATTTTGCATGTGCCTATATCTATACATCTATATTGATCAAGCTATATATATATATATATATATATATATATATATATATATATATATATATATATATATATATATATGTATGTAGATATTTATATTCATGTGTGAGTTCTGCATGTGTGTGTGTGTGTGTGTGTGTGTGTGTGTGCATGTATATATATATATATATATATATATATATATATATACATATATATATATATATATATATATATATATATATATATATATATATATGTATATATATATATATATATAAATATATACATGTGTGTGTATTTATATTTAAAGCTATATCATCTATATATTTAGGCACACACACACACAAACATACAAATGCACATGTGTATCTATCTAAATATTTATATATATATATATATATATATATCTATATATATATATATATATATATATATATATATGGTTCCACTTCATATCATCGAATTATCATTTCATTGAATTGCAAACCATCGAGACCAAATCGTCGAAAACCCATTTCATCGAAAACTCATTTAATCGAATCTCAAATCATTGAAAACTATGAAGCAACTACAAATAACATTCCACAATGTTTTTACTACATTTATGTAGGGGGGCAAGCTCCCCACACCCCCCGTAATTAAATATACCAACTCCAAGGTCGCACTACAGTGGGGTTAGGAAATTACCCCCCTACATACACATAGTACAAAGTGTCTGGGATGTTATTTGTAGTTGCTTCATAGTTTTCAATGACTTGAGATTCGATGAAATAAGTTTTCGATGAAATGGGTTTTCGACGATTTGGTCTCGATGGTTTGCAATTGAATTAAACGATAATTTGATGATATGAAGTGGACCCATATATATATATATATATATATATATATATATATATATATATATATATGTATATGGGTTCATAGGTTAGTACTAGGCTATATGTCACCTTGAATGTGAAAACCAAACCTTGTGGGGCACCATGGTAATCCTACAGGACAAATATAAAAGTAGAGGTAGCAGTTCAGATGAAACACAAAATGACCAAGATGTTCAATTTTGAATGAAGAGTGCAAGCTTCCTAAGCTCTAGGATAAAAAGAAACCTGCAGCAGCAGAGAAGGCTTCCTTTTGAGATCTGTATTGCAGGTAGTCATGATGAGTACTTTTGTCAGATACAGAAGGTCATTGCCTTTCATCTAAACCATTACCATTTGGAATATCCTTTTTCAACTTGGTAATGTACATATTTGTGTGTGGGTCTGTGTATGTGTATATAGATATAGATATAGATATAGATATAGATATAGATATAGATATAGATATAGATATAGCTAGACTGATAGATATACATCTATCTATATACACATACAGTATATGTATACGTATTTATACATACACGCACAAACACACACACACACACACACACACACACACACACACACACACATAAATAAATATATATATATATATATATATATATATATATATATATATATAAATAGGTCTACCCTGTTTGATTAAAGTTTCAAAACTTTGAAACCCATATGGCCGAGACCATATGATCGAAGTTTTTAAACTTTGAACACTCTGAACTGAGATCACCATACAACAAAGAATGGAGATTTACCATTTTCCTCACTGTAGTGTGATCTTGGAGTTGTTATTTTTAAGTAGCAGGGGGTGTGAGGGGTGCAGGGGGGCTAACCCCCTGCAAACATGTAAAGGTGACATTTTTGTTTCAATTTTGTGATGTTGTTCTGTTTTTGAAATTTCAAAACGTCAATCACATGGTCTTAGTCATATGGGTTTTGAAATTTTGAAATTTAAATCAAACAATATAGACCCATATATACAAACTGCTCAATGTGCACGAGTTCAACAGAATCCACTGGATAGGTGAAATAATGAACCAGTACTATAAATATTATTTATTATAAAAAACCAATAAAATTCATAGGTTTAGCCCTTTCATCTAAAATAACTTAGACTTCATCAGAACACAGTCCATACAAATCCATTCATTTTTTTACATTATTCAAACAAATTAGTGCACCAATCACATAACAGCTCTTCAAACAAATAAAATAAGAGTCTGCAGGTTCGATTTCAAAATACTAGTAAATGTAGTACATGAAACCTAATGCAATGCCTCAAATATTAAACCCATCTTTGTAAATATGTAGCTCTCAGCTTATAACCACCTTAGTATTAATCATACTTTATTCTGTAATATAGGTTTAATCGAGATGTATTCATTAATACCCGGTGGTGATGTGGCATTCAATAGAATTTGCCATCTAGCTTCTTTCTCCCCCAGAGTATACTTAATACTCCCACCCCGTTGTGATACCTTCACCAACTCTAATATTGCAAACTTGAAAGTATTACTACTAGAACTGTCCCGCACATGTCTAAATAGGGCATTATTTTCATCCTTTTTCTTTATTGCGTACAAATGCTCATATATCCTGTTCTTCAATTTTCTCCCTGTTTGTCCTACATAAAAACTAGGACAGGAAGTACACAGGGCCAGATATATGACATTCTTAGTGTCAAAATTACCACGACAAAAGTGCAAGACATTTTTACCAATATTAAGTAACTGTACATCATTGTCTTCCATAATAGCCTTAAATTGATTGCAATGACCACACTTCCGGGTACCTGTCTGTTGTCCTTTTATACTGGATACATTATTTTCAAATTTACTCTTGAGATTGTAACCTACACTATTTACAAACATAGGCTCATTGCCAACTAAAGCAGATATTGTGTCACCCCTTACAATATTCCAATTTCTCTTAATGATATGTTTTGTATTCTCAGTGTAGTTACTGAAAGGTAAAATACATGCCATGTGATAATCTCTAGCATCTCCTTGACTGTTAGTTATGCCCATATTGTCTATACCCACTCCTAATAAAGGTTTAAATGTAGTTCCCCATATTCTACTACCATACTCTATAGCATCCTTGATCACATAATCAGGATATCCCCTCTGTTTAAACACAGTTACTATTGTATTCAATTCCATCACCAGCTCATTGTAATCAGAGGCCATTCTAGCAGCACGAATACACTGACCCTTAACAATATTGTTTTTTTAACCTCACAGGATGACAGCTGTTGTATTCCAGGTATGTATTACTGAATGTCTCCTTCCTATATATATTTGATTTAAAACCATTAGATGTTAAGGTAATGTAAGTATCCAGATAAGCTATACCTTCCGTACTGTGTTTGTATG
Organism: Protopterus annectens; assembly: GCF_019279795.1. NCBI lineage: Eukaryota > Metazoa > Chordata > Ceratodontiformes > Protopteridae > Protopterus > Protopterus annectens. The sequence continues at coordinate 800,907,588 of NC_056745.1, forward strand.
TAAAACTCAAATAGGAGGTGGATGTATTAATATATTGAATAAAATCAGGGATAATAGTATTATCCCCCTCCCATACAATAAATAGATCATCCAAAAACCATACATATCGTTTAATGTACTGCATATATCGGCTACTAAAAATCACTTCATACTCCCAATCTAAAATGACCATATTAGCATAAATTGGGGCACAAGCTGTGCCCATGGCAACCCCCTTACTTTGTCTGAAATATTCACCCTCATAATAGATAAAGTTGTAATCAAGTACTAAACTCATAAATTCTTCTATTAACTTAACTTTATCCCAAGTATATTTAGTACATCTAATGATACTATTAATGAACCTTTCCATACCCTCTTCCCGTGGAATACAGGTGAAAAGGTCCTTAACGTCTATAGTGACCAAAATTAAATTTGGTTGCCAAATAGAGTGAGTTAACCTAGCTAAAAAATCCCATGAGTCCTTTACTATATGATTGGTAATGGAGTATATTGGTTTTAACCAAGTATCAATAACTTTCCCAAAGGGGAAGGTTTTAGACCTACTACCCGATATAATAGGTCTAAATGGAGGATGATGCATATTCTTGTGTATCTTCGGGATACCAATTATAGTAGCTATAACAGGGTACTTCACCTTTAAATATTGATATAATTCCTGATCAATCCTATTTTCTATCAATAACTCTTCCAAATGGGCATCAATTCTTCCATATGCAATGTTTACTTTTCAAAACTGGAGTAGAAATAAATAAATCAGCCCTTACCCCACCTCATGATTCTAATGTTGAACTACTTATGGCCAAACTCTCCCTAAACGCTCACAAGACTATTAATATCATATGTACTTATCTTCCACCAGGCAATAATTTCCCCATATTAGAAGACCTACTAAACTGGTTCTCAATAAATCTCCTTCAAGAAACAATAATACTAGGCGACTTTAATATTGATTGGAACTTATGCAAACAAGCTAATCCATCTACCAATATTAACTTACACGGATTTCATCAAACCATTAACTCCACAACTAGAACTAATAAAAACAATAACAAAGAAACCATACTCAACTGGATCTTGATTAATAGTCCCCAAATTAAGTACTCAACAGGTACCCTCCCAGACGACCTCAGTGACCACTCTCTCACATACATCATTAGGCACAAAACTCATCTAACAACACCCCCCCTAACTCGCTTATCTCGCAGCAAAAAACACTTTAACCTTCAACAGTTTCATAATGAACTCAGCTTAATCAATTGGTCACCTCTAAAAACTCTCCCTATAGATGAAGCTGTTAACCACTTTAATAATACTTTTCTTACTATTCTTGATCACCATGCCCCTACCTGCTCAATACGAATGAAAACTATAACAGCTCCATGGCTTTCAAACAATACCAAACAACTTATCCTTAGTAGGAATAAAGCCTGGTGCAAATGGCGAACCACTAAAGACTCTTTTGATCACATTAGCTTCAAACAAGATAAAAGGAACTATTATACCCAGCTACAGCAATCATCCCACCACCAACCACACATATTTTGGAATTCAATTAACTCCCTACTATCCCCAGGCAAGGTCAAAACTCCCAGCCCTCTCGGCTCCTCCCCTGACTCTCCCCTACAAACAGCTAATGCATTTAATAATTTCTTTACATCAACCATTCTTCAACTTGCAAACCAACAAAGCCCTGGCCCCTCATTATTACAGAAAACTAGCTGCATTCCACCTCCATTTCTGCTTAAACCCATACCCACCTCCTATATTCTACATTTACTTCAGAAACTCAAACCCTCAACCTCCTCAGCTGACAAATTGCCGGCTGAATATCTCCAGCTAGGTGCTAAAGCTATTGCCTTCCCTATCTCTATTCTAATCAACAGATCCATAAAAGAAAGTACCATACCCTCACTCTGGAAAATTTCCCATATCATCCCTCTCTTCAAAGGGGGCGATTCACTTGAATACTCTAACTACCGCCCTATAGCACTGCTATCTCCTATTGCTAAAATAATGGAGAAATGCATCCATAAACAGCTTTTAAATCACCTGCTATCAAATAATCTCCTAGCTAATTGCCAACATGGCTTTCGCCCCTACCACAGCACTACCACAGCCTTAATATCCTTCATTGACTCTATTAATATAAACCGGAATAACAATCTTCTTTCATCAGCATTCTTTGTCGACCTGTCAAAAGCCTTTGACATGGTGAACCACCAACTCCTCCTACATTGTTTAAAATCTCTGTCTCTCAATGATGTAGCCTTAAACTGGTTTACTTCCTATCTTCATGATCGGAAACAAGCTGTTTTATGGAACAACAATCTTTCCGAACTTCTCCCCACCAATTTAGGAGTACCTCAGGGCTCTATCTTAGGTCCTCTTTTATTTTCCATTTTTATTAACGACCTGAATCTTGCTACCCCACAAACTCATTGCATTCAGTACGCCGATGACACCACCATCATCTGCTCCGCCACAACCCAAGCTGACCTCCACTCACTTACTCAAAAGACCTTTAACACTATTGAACAATGGTTCTCCAATCACTGCCTTCTCTTAAACCCTAAGAAAACTAAACTTCTCATCTTTCCACCCACACACCTGTCTCCTGTCTATTAATTTCACACTCACTTCTAACAATGGCACCCTTATCTCTCCAGACCAAACAACCAAACTCTTAGGAGTTACTATTGATAACCAACTGAAATTTGATGTACACATAAACTCTATCATAAAAGCAACTAATAAAAAACTAGGTTCTCTCTATAGAATCAAACCTTTCTTAACACCTGAAGCAAGAACTACCATAGCCAGAACATATCTTCTCTCTACTCTACTATATGCATCCCCCATTTACACTAATCTTTCTAAACATAACATCAATAGGCTTACAACAACCTACAGCAACATTGCTAAATTTGCCACTGCATCTCCATAAACTAGGATGGCTTGAGTTACCTCACCTAATTAAATACTACCAACTTACAATCGCCCATAAAGCCCTCCACCACCCAGATAACATACCAATGCTCTCTACTCTGATAAAACCCTATAATAACCTAAAAACCCAACGCTCCTCCAATAAATTACTGATTCAAACTTCTCTAGCAAAAAATACAGCAGGTGACTCTATATTTTCCAACTCAGTTGGTAAAGCCTGGAATCAACTTCCTCCTGACCTCATAGCCCAAACTTCTATTACACTTTTTAAAACTCAACTAAAACATTTTCTAACCAATCACTGGCTCTGTTCATGTAACTTCCCTAGCTGAGCACATATCGTCTCCTGCATCCTCTGCACTGTCATCCAACACTACTTCTCCATTGCTTATCTTTTCTACCTAAGAAATCAACTCCATTAACTCCAAACTTCTACTTTCTAATTAACTTTGTTTTATCCTTCAAAATACTTAATTACTAATGTCTTTATTGCATAACCTTTTTCCAAAGAAATTTTAATACTTTTTGTATTCTCTTACAGAAAAACTTGCCAACTGCCTGTTTGTAGATGTGTTTTAATCTCCCAATGTATTTTAAATGCCTGTTTTAGTTGTCTCTCAACTGCCTATGTAATTCGAATGTACTTTTATTACTTTGTATTAGATAGTGGAGCTTTTCTCCTCGGGCCTCCTCTGAAAATGGACATGTATCCAGCAGGACTAGCCCGGTTAACAAATGTAAAATAAAATAAAATAAAATAAATAATTGATGAAACTTCATATTGATCTGCATCATGTAATATAACTTGTATTTCATTCTTATAATCAGTAGATTCATACAATACAACTCCACCCCCTTTATCGGGTTGCATGATCCTAATATTAGGGTCACCACACAATTCGCACATGAGTCGAAACTCCTCCTTACTCATGTTTTATTTTATAGAATGTGAGCCCTTATGCCCATATCTATACATTTCATCCAATACTACCTTTTCAAAAATGCCCAAGGTCGGATGTAATTGTGGGGTAAATACACTTTTTCTATACAACGAAGTAGACATTCCATTATTCTTGTTGCCATTAAAATACACTGATAAATTTAACTTCCTCAAGTACAACTTGAATTGTATAACATTATCCACTAAATTAAATTTACTTCTAGGAATAAATTTCATTCCTTTCCTAAACAAAGGAAAATGTGTGTCAGTTATATTCAAGGATGTATAATTGTAAATAAAAAAATTATTCTGCCCATATTGAACCTCACTGTACTTCACAATGGGTTGTACGGGTCCTACTACCAGTGACCCCTGTGGTTCATATATTGTGATGGCTGTTGATTCCACCGAGCATTCGTATTCCTGTCCTGTACTTCCTCCCAATTGTATCCCTGTCCTAAAAAAGGTCTATGTGTATTACGTACATTATACCCAACTTTTTTGTCATTTCCACCAGCCTCACTGGCTTGAGTGGCAGTATTAGATTTATTAACCTTATTCTTCCAGTTGTACATACTACCATCCTTATATTGCTGTATGTCCCATTTTAATTTATCACATTTCCTCTTAAAAATTTTTTGTGAGGCAGTTTCAGCATAAGTAAATTGTTTATCAAATAAATCACGCCATTAGTCAAAGACTAAATCCTGTGTAATGATAACATTCAACCTGTCAACTTCTTTAGTGAGACTGGCTAACTTATAGTCATTGCATTTCATTATAAATTTCATAAAACTAAACCCAAACGAATCAAACAGGGCATTGCATTCCTTAATTAAGTCATCATTAAGTTCTACACCCAAAGGTCGTTTAAAAAAACCTAGTCCCATCGGGACTATTTTTAATTCCATACACCTGTTTAAATAAGAATTCTCTAAATGCAAACTCTTAATATCATTCAATTTATGCCCAAAATCATATATAATGTCTCTCAAAGTCCCATTTTGTTCTTTGCTGATATGGTTGTGCCCCTGTACAATAGAATCAGAAAACACAAACGGATTACCAAACATAAGTGTCTAAAACATTATTAAAAGTCTTGGTTTGTCGTGGAGCAGTAGTATCCCCTGAAAGAACAAAGGATTGTTTGACAGTACCTGGTGCTGCAGTATTCGCAACTACAGAATATGTGCGTTTTGGTACTGTCCTTTTCGGTTTGGTGCCAGAAATCAAATAAATGTCCTCCGTACTGTTGCCATTATCTAAATCCCCAGGAGTACTGAAGCATACTGGATATATGAGCATCTGTATGCAATAAAGAAAAGGGATGAAAATAATGCCCTATTTAGACATGTGTGGGACAGTTCTAGTTGTAATACTTTCAAATTTGCAATATTA